>NC_139977.1:25394804-25582304 GCF_963993115.1 Abramis brama | reverse complement strand
AGATATTTTGAAGAATATGGTATCCAGACAGTTGACAGTAGCCAATGACTTCCATAGTATTTTGTTTTTCTTCCATACTCTGGAAGTCAATGGGTCCCATCAACTGTCTGGTTACCATATTCTTCAAAATATCTTCTTTTTGTGTTTGACTTTAGAAAGAAACTCATTTGGAACAACTCTCACTGACCCCAAACTTTTGTTTTGTACACGGTAGTGTAGTTTTTCTTATAATGTTATATTTAGCCTCCATACTTCAACTGAACCAAAAATAGAACACTTCCTTATTCTTAAAAGAGGATTTCAAAGCACTTCCTGTGTGAATATAGGACACTCCAACAACCTAGACACAGTCTTGAGTTAATTAATGATATCAAAGCCGGATTTTTGTTCCGTTGTTGTTGTAGGTGCACCCATGGGTGACACGGCACGGCGCTGAGCCCCTCCCCCCTGAGGACGACAACTGCTGCAGTCTAATAGAAGTGACAGAGGAGGAAGTGGAAAACTCCGTCAAGCACATCCCCAGCCTGGCCACCGTGGTGAGATCTCAACCCCCTGGTGGCCTATTTACACAATCTTAATTCTGTTTCATGAATACGCATAATGGATTCAATGCTAATAACCACATCAAATGAATAAACAGATTAATGACCCGATGCCTGTTTTTGAAACTTACCGCATGTTCTCTGCTACAGATCTTGGTTAGGACTATGTTGCGGAAGCGTTCTTTTGGAAACCCGTTTGATTGGGGCCGCAGGGAAGACAGGAGTCCCACCGCTCCAGGACACATGCTATCGTAAGTCTTCCTCAGTTGGGATGGGCTATAACTGGAACAGACGTCCTGAACATAGACTTGGACTTCTGCAGTGGTTTCAGTGATCATTGAAAATCTGATTTTATAGCTGGTTTGACAGTAATTTAATTGGACCTTCTAATATAGATAGACGTACTACATAGAATGCTATGTCACTACACTAGGTTCCAATGTAATACTATAATGATGTATTTTCAGGTTAAATAATGTTTAATGTCTATGCACAGGATTTCCACAGAAAATAATTTTGAATACTTTCTCAATTCCTTAAATACAAATGAAAAATTACAGCAATGCACATAAAGCCTGGCAGGCAAAGCTATGCTTTAATATATTTATTCAGCAAAGATGCATTAAATTGATCAAAAGTGACAGTAAAGACATTTATAATGTTACAAAATATTTCTATTTCAAATAAAACGTTCTATTCATATACAGTACGAATTATGGGTAAAAAGTTTTTCCACAAAAATATGAAGCAGCACAACTGTTTTCAACATTGATGAAAATGATAAGAAATTATTCTCTAACACCAAATTAGCATATTAGCATATCATGTGATTTCTGGAGTAATAGCTGCTGAAAATTCAGCTTTGCATCACAGGAATTAATTACATTTCAAAATAAAAAACGGTTATTTTCTCTTAGTTGATAAATGAATGGCTTTTAAATCATACATCACAAATCATATATCACATTTTGAAACCAAAGCTACATGTTAACATTAAACGCTTTGAATGTACTTTCCGTTATCTACCTGATTAGCCTGCTAAGCTAAAATGCTTCACACAAGATGCTAAAGGCTCTGTCCCAAATGGCTCACTTTGATGTGGACTTGTGGCCTTCACTTGTGTGCATCCATTAAATCCACAACACCATAAGATGCATTCAAAATCGTATACTGTTTTTTTAAAAGTACGTTCTATATAGTATGAATGTTTGTAGTATGAATGGAATCCGGACGTACTACATTCACCATGTTGACTCTGTCATGTGAGCTACAGCAAAGTGCCCATAGGATGTGCATGCCAGAATCTCACCAGAAGTTGTAGGTCATCCGGTTACTTTTCACCTGATGTTTTATGAATACTTGAATTTGGATATACTACTTTTTTCACCTACTATATAGTAGGGAAGTATGCATTTTCTGACACATAACGCCCAATGTCATTTTTTGACTCATGAGCGCCCCCTTGCAGCTATTCACACTGTTGCAATGATATTCTAGGTTGATTACTACCTAGCAAAGTAATATTAGCGTATAATATTAGCTTTGCTAAGCTCGTTGTTACTTTACCTTTTTAAAACCATAAGGACGAGTATAAATTATTTTCTGTGGTAATCAATAGCATGTTTGAGTAATATTTAGCATGAAACATTATTTTAAGGCTTTTGTTTAGTCATGGTATCAGGAATATTTGATAGATAAGCTCCGATTTAAGAATTCTCACATATCCACATCTCTCCTGCCGTCTAGAAAAGGGAGAGCAGGGAGTTTGAAATACTGCCGCAATCTCTGTACCCCCAGGTAAAGCTCCGCTAGCCTGTTAGCGCTCCACCTATGTCCTGTTCACTCTCCTCCACCTGTATTATATGTAGGAGATAATGGTCATGCCCATATTGAATGATCTGCACTTAAAATGAATGATGTGGTGTTTTTAGCATGCTTTTAAGATCAAAACAATTCTCATTCAGATGGCTTTAGTGAATAACGAACTTCTCCGCTTGTGTTTTCCTACCTAATAAACAGCATTTTATGCATGTTATATCTAAAATATTCATGATATTCCCTTCTAAAAACCTATTGTATGTATTTAACTGTACAAGCTATGTTCAATAATAGTACATCAAGCATTTATATTTTGCATGTAATGTTTGAACAGATAAATATAAGTTCATGGGCAGTTCAGGATGATGTTTTCCAGGTCCTTCTAAATATATGCATGCATAATATCAGCAACGAAAAGAAAAGAGCATCCTGATTTGCCACCCAGCCATGGTCATTTTCTACAAGGACTTTGATTGGTTTGTCGGACTGGGTGCATTTGCATGTGGCACCGCAGTCCCAGCCTCCCCGGGACAAGCCCTCGCAAAAACATGGCAGTCAGTCACTCTCATGTGCCACCTCCTGACCTGAGCATATGACTGATGCGATGCCATGTACTTCCCCTCGCGCTGACTTAATTTACCCTCTGCCTAACAGTTCTAGTCGCACTTAACAACAGTCTGCATTGCCGCAGACAGGTTGACGCGCCTGGAATGTGCGACTGTTTTAAACCTCCACATTTGTCTGTTTCCTAGGAAACAAGAGAGCGAGGAAGGCGTGCGGAGCATGGACCTGCCCTTCGTGGGCGAGGATGAAGTTCTTTCCTGATAACTGTGGGCATCTTACTCAAGGGAAATGCATCAAGATGAGGCTGTTGTGGCTTCCGGAAGGCCAGGATATGGACCTGGGGCTGGGGCGTTGTTGATGTGGAGGGTGCCCACCCGCTCATGCATGCATTTGTACAGTCCACAGCAGCATGCACCGTATCTGTCCGCCCAGGTCTCTGCCGTCTCTCAGGACCCGTTTTCTGTGTGCGCGTGTTTCTACTCTCCTCTCCGGCTCGGAGACTCTGCTCTACTCCTCTACTGTAGCTAGGGGGCGCCATTGAAGGCTAAACGGACGATCATCTTTAAGAATTTTTTTTTTAGAAGGAATTTACAATTTCTTAGGTTTGTCCATCAGTCATTAGTTAGAGAGACATTCTGCTTGATTTCAGTTTTGGAGATCTGAAGTAAATTTGAAAATAATCATTCAAAATTAATTTCATTTCAAAAATCTTCTAAAAAACAAACAAACAAAAAAACAGGTTTGACAAAATTAAGAATAAATAATATACTGTATGTATATTAACTTTAGTCAAATAAATTAATAAATGGCCTTTAATAATTAAAAATCCTCAAATTTGCACACAATGTTCACTAATACGTCTTTAGAAGAAATGTATGATTTCTTAGGTTGGTACATCACACATGCTGCTTTATTCTCATTAGATTAGTAGAACTGAGTTTGAAAATAATAAAAGAAAAATAGCTCGGAGTTTCATCAGATATTAATTTCAACTCGAAAACCTTCTCAAAAAATCAGGTTTGTTTGATCAAAGATAAAATTTAAAAATAATAATAAAAACAAATAAATAAAAAAAAGTACAATTTTTAAAAGTTTTAAATGAGTTTATAATAATTCAAATTTGCAGCCAGGAAATGTGTATAAATATAGTAAGGAGACACTTCAGGTGCGATTTAAAGAAAATACAGATATGTTTGTATGTGTGTGTTTGTTTATATATCAAATCACACCGCTTTGTGTTTGTATTATAATGTCTGCGCTGTAGACAGTGAACAGGACCAGTCCTGGAAAGTTTTTTTTAATACAACAAAGTCCAAATCCAAGAGATCAGAGTATTATGCATAGCATGTTTTTAAATAGTAGTTTAATTATTTAGGGCGCAAATAACATCTAAGTAGTGCAACTATATGCATCGTGACCATTCTTCTCCTTGTCTGTATAGTAACGTGACCCTTTTAATCATGAAGGTAACAGTATCTTTCGCTTCCTTTTCCTGTGTAGAATTACCAAAATGCCATATAGTAGTGCATTCCCGACTTCGTCGTGATCAGAGTGAATTAGTCATAGCCATTTCTAAACTCTACGTTCAACGTTCTTGAGGAAATACAATAACTTTGTGCAATCTATGCATGACTTTTCACTTAAAGGAATCAATGTTTGTCAGTCTGTTTTGACACAAATGTATGCCTTACATTTTCATACTCATAACTGTAGCATAGATCATCAGTACATGTGCAGAATTTTATTTTATTTTTGTTGGTACAATAGAATTGTAGAATTTTAGATAAGTGTAGATATATAGTAACTTGCTTAAGCTCAGTTTTAAAGTTAGCAAAAATAGTCCAAAGCCCTGTTGAGATTTTCTCAATGTGCACTATGGTCATGTATCTCCTGTGCTGATTATTTTTCTATGATCGTTTTAGCTGTTGTTTCAAAATGTCTGAGTGATGGTGCTTTTCCACCACTGAAATTTATAACATAGTTCATGCTTCCATGTATCAGGGGAGTCTTTTCTGCACAAGTAGGTTGAATGTATGTTGTTGGTTTACCTTGTAACTAAAGTAAACTCTATACCTTTTTTTTCTTTGACCTTTTTCCCCCTGCATGTTAAACTTTGCTGTGTTTTACAGTACTTGTTTTTTGTGATTTATTTTTTTCCCCTCTCTCTTTTAGAGATTTATTTTTTGTGTAGGTACTATTACTATGCATAAGAAATCTCACATTGTGGTGCAGTTCTGGACAGAGTCAGTCTGTTGGTCCGTTGTGTTTGTTCTATTGGATGTTGATTATTGTAAATTGAAGGAAACTTGCAATATTGACTCAAATATGCATGTGCACTGACAAACCCAAGCTGGTTATACAGTACCACTGTATGTAAGTGGACATTTAAACGATTTGCTGAACAGATTTCGATGACCTTTTAAAGGTGCTTTATGGACATCTTTTGTCATAAAAATGCCATATGTTCAGAGATTTAGGAAGCATTCTAAGTTCAAATACTTGTTTCTCCGAAAAACAACTTTATTCTATTTTGAAATGTGCATTCCGTGTTGGAATGTCTGTTTTTGTTTTGGTCTGTGTGACCCCGCCTACTGCCAATTCACCCAATAGTATTTAGACACTCCGGGTTGCCAGTTGACGGAAAACGCAGCGTATTGCAGCCATGGAAGCCAGCTAACGAACAGAGTCAGAAATCGCAGATTCTACTCGACCTAAAAAACAAACATTGGCAATAAAACATTGCAAATTAGCTGAGCATTGTCAACTGCACTCGTTTCTGTTGCATGTCCTCAATCTGGCAACCCGCGTGAGCATCGAGTCTGAGGGCGGGGGGTAACAACTCTCCAGTAATTTGAATTTGGACTGTAGTACCCATTTCAACCACTAGCTGTCAATATTACATACTGCACCTTTAAATAATATATATTCAGGACCATAGAAGCACCATTCCCCGAGTAAATATTTATAGAGAAAATCTAAATGTATATATAGAGAGAGAGATTTATCTTTGCACATTAGAATGTTATCATAATTCAAATGATGCATGTTTATTGAAAACTTTAAATGAAGGCCTCTGTAACCATGTTTTCTTCTGTACGATCAAAACTAGGAGCAAAATTAACCAGCTGAAATCAAAGACAGCATCTTTCAGTTTCCTATGTATAGCCATTTTCTCAGATACTGACCATGCGAACGGTACTTTGAATTGATTGATTGTAGAGGTGTTTATTGAAGAGAACGCTGTACTGTATATTTCTAACCTCTCAATATAATTCCTCACTGTATCTGCCCAGTATTTCTTGAAGGGCTAGGGTAAATGTTTGCATCCATACCACAAAAGAGATTGCGTTTTGAGCACTGTTGAGAGGGCTGTTTACATGTTACAAAAATGCATGCCGTCACATTCACGCAGTTTCATTCAGCATGTTTTCCAAGCATGTTTGAGCTCTTTACAGCATCCTCTGATCTCATTACTGATAATTCTATATATTGTATCCAGTTGATTATTTGAATAAATTGAAATTGCCTTTAGTTTTTCTTTTTCATAATTATATCTTTTTGCTCATTATAAAAAAATAAAAATAAAAAAAAAATCAGACAGTCTTTAAAGAATACACAGTATAGTAATAATGTAGATTTAAAGAAATAGTTCACACAAAAATAATGATTCTGTCAGCTCATTACCTACGTTCCACAGTAGGCAGAATGCCATGTTTGGGACAGCATGAGGGTGAGGAAATGATGACAGAGTTTTGATCTCTCAAATTCAAAATTGTTTTATTTGCATGACTGTAAATAATACAATATTGCCAAAGCTGGGAATACTTAGAATAATAATAACCACATCAAAATAATAGAATGATAACTTAAATTTAAATAGTTATATGTAATATGTGAACCTGGATCACAAAACCAGTCACAAGTCGCATTAGCCAACAAAATATTGAGTGGGTCAAAATTATCGATTTTTCTTTTATGCCAAAAATCATTAGGATATTAAGTAAAGATCACTTTCCATGAAGATATTTTGTATATTTCCTACCGTAAATATATAAAACATTTATTTTTGTGAGTGAATGCAGCACAATCGCAAACATAAATTAACAACTTTAAAGGAGATTTTCTCAATGTTTCGATTTTTTTTTTTTTTGCACCCTCAGATTCCAGATTTTCTAATAGTTGTATATCGGCCAAATATTGTCCTATCCTAACAAACTATACATCAATGGAAAGCTTATTTATTCAGCTTCCATATGATGTATAAATCTCAATTTAAACAAATTGACCCATGTGACTGGTTTTGTGGTCCAGGGTCACATAATATTTAAAAACTTAAATAACAAATTAGAACGTGTGAACATTTGATACCACAGTGTTTTAACATACATACACAAACACATTACCGAGGGTCACTGTGGTGGACAGTAGGAAAACACATTGAGGTCAGACTTGCACACACAATGTGATATATATATATATATATATATATATATATATATATATATATATATATATATATATATAAATCTCCTCTCTCTCTCTCTCTCTCTCTCTCTCTCTCTCTCTCTCTCTCTCTCTCTCTCTCTCTCTCTCTAGTTAGCTCTTCCTTTAGGGAAAGAAATATTCCTTAAAATTCCATTTATACATCACTAGAGGGCGTCAGAGGACAGTGGTCTCGTGAAAGATCGTTCATTATGTAAACAAAAAAAAAATATCAGTAGAATATTTAGAAAGTAAAAAAAAAAAAACATAAAAAAAAATTCTTAAATAAAAAATCTATCGCGCCACAGATTTGCAGTCTGACAACTGTATGCGCTAATAAGTGGAGCCTCCATTCAGCATGAAGGCTTCATCTCGCAGGTTCCTATAGCAACTGATCAAACGTTTATTAACTTGAGCCGTGCGCGCGTTCTGTGCTTGTGAACAGCAAAGCGCGCGGATCAGCGTGAATGCGCACTGAGCTGCGCGCCTGGTCTGGAGGAGGAAGTCTTCATAACACTGGATTCACGCGCTTTGATGGACCATCAACATCTAACGAATGACTTCGCTGGAAGGTGCCAGAAAGATTTTTGAGAGAGGCAGGTGTTTTTGTAAGTGGGTATTTTCCTTTCTTGTAATTCAATTAGAAATGATATTGCAGGATACCGTTTTAGTTCATATTTAGATAACTATGTGTTTGTTTTGTTTGTTTGTTTACTGAATATTAGTAACCATTCAGATATTTCAGTGTAGAACATTTTAATTTTAAGTATCTCATGCACAGTTTAATTTTTTAATACAAGATTGCACTGTTATTCCATTTAGTTATGAGAAGCATAATAAAATATATTATTTATATAATTAAAATATAGCCAATTAAGTAATAATATAACATAAAGTATAGTAAAAAAAAAAAAAAATTATTTTAATTTTAGGGTTTTTGTTTCAATTTAAAACTTTTTGTTCGAAAGATGGTCTTGAACAAATAATTGTCCAAATGTACAATCAAATGATCTTTTATCTAGCAGGTTTATTTAAGGACAGTTATCTAACACTTGCTTTATCTTTTGTAAGTGTAGACAAGATCTAATTTTGCACACAAAAATGTGGACAGAAGAAATAAACACTGCCTAGTCAATCAACACTTCATCTTACATAGAATGTGTTGTATTCTATGAGACTGTAATGCATGTTTAGGTATCTTTTGCTCTTGCTCATTCTTGTGTGGTCTCTCCTAGAAGCAGTCACAGGAAGAAGACCATCACCATCTCCTCAGTATGCATATGAACAGCTTATTGAACCGATGGAGTAAGTATTAATGGTTTTACGTGTTCTCTTTTTTGTAAGAAAGGACCATGCAGAACATGTGCATGCCATATGTCGATATCTCCGATATTTTGTTTGGACTGAGATGCATAATGAACCTTCTAATAGCCTGGGTTAAAATTAGTTGCAAGTAAGGTCAGAAGATTGGATTGTGTTGTATTGCAGTGGAAAATGACGGGTTGGTCTACCCGTCTGCCCAGCTGTTACCAAATGACATCTGAAATTTACTGCAGTTGGCAAATATTGAATTATAAATGCTGATGAATACGAATATACTGTCACATGCTGATAGATGATGTGTTTTATGTTACTGGCTGTTCAAATCATGTGCGTGTGACTTTAAAAACGATTGACTAAAAATATTATTTCTCTCTAATGTATTGTCTCTTATATATCTATCAGGAGGATTTATATTATATTGTGTGACATCCGACACATTGTGTAGGTGTGAAGGTTTGTTGAGAGGTTAGAGAGTACGAATGGAAATGTACTGTAGGTGATAAATCAGATATTTATATCTACCGAGAGATACAGAGACCGCGGGGTGTCTACAGCACTGTCAGTTTAGCACAAACTGAAACATTGCAGGATTTTATGAGGTTTTACACTTAAATCAGTTGAAAAAAATGACTGGTTTTGATTTGCTCTGCTATCAGTTGCTTTACAGGAAGCAAAACAATAAATGATTTCCCCATAGACTTCTATTGTAAGGGCATTTCTGTCAGTGCATTTTTTGTTAGTTTCTTGTTTACAAACTGAGAGACAAATCGAAATTAGTTTCTGTGCGCTCATGAAGCTGTCGAACAAGCACTGAATGTCCCTATACTTTTAAACAAAATTCAAGTCAAGATATCTATTTATACTTTGGATCAAGCTACCAAAAATTCCCCAACATTTTAAAAGAACTGTTTAATGTCCAGTCTTCAGGGTCACAAGATGTCTATATATTTATACAGGCAGTCAGTTTGTTTAAATGTCATATTGTTGCTTATGGGTTTTGCCAAACTATAGATACACCTCATACCTGAGGTCAATTACCTTTTTGACAGTTCTGTTATGTCACCCAAGAGGGGAATAAAGTCAGTCATGAATGATTTGGACAGCATGTCCATCAGTTCAACATGAAAGTTGTTGGAATCACTGTTGACTTTCGCATTTGTAGTGGAAGGTCTCAATAGAAGGTTAAAGGTCATCTATGCAGTGCAGGCTAAACAAAGAGAACAAGGGTTTGATTCATTATGGCTGAGTGAGCCTGCTAATGATCTCAAGCTGCAGCTATAATCTCTCTTTTTGATGTAATTAGAATTATGTGGAAAATCAGATGACCTTTTCCCTCACATTTTGTATATTACCGGTTGGAGCCGGCAAGTGATTGGAGCTGGTAGATCCATCCGTACACGTGCAAATGGAGATCAAGTGTCTTTAAACCCTTGTACATCGGAAGTCTCGTTTTCATATGTGTGGGTGACTTTGCTGGACAGCCTAAGCTTTTCTAGTCGTATCAGTTATTTAGGCCACACTGTGGCCTTTCTGAATTTGGTTTATGTAGTTCTCTACGGTCTTTCTTCAAGGCTTTATTTGATGTGTCTGTCCTCTTGATAGTCTGGTAAGACCAGCAGATATGTGCTTTTTTTCTCATGTCAGATGCTTCAGAATCTTCACAAAGTGTGGAATTTCACAGAATGGTGTCTTGGTATGAACTGCACCCTCTCTCTCTATGTGTGTGTGTGTGTGTGTGTGTGGTTCAGGTAAACCCTACGTTATGGGGATGAAATGTCCCCACAAAGATCGCAATATCCAAAATCCTTGTCCTAGTAGGAAAATTTTTTGGTCCCCAACAGGAAAACAGCTTATAAATCATAGTAAGAGTGTAAAATGTTCGACCCGAAGGTCTTCCTCAGGCAAACAACAAGTACACAGCAACTCAGCAAGATACAATTTACATAAACGCGATCCGTCACAACTGATCTAATTATTCACCTCATTAATCCAATCATCTAATAATAAAAAAAAAAAACACAAATACCAGAAAAATCCAAAATAGTCACCATAAAAATAAATTACACAGAAAAAACCCCCCACAACAATTTAAAATGACTCTTTTCTATTTTAAGATATTTTAAAATGTAATTTATTCCTCATGGATGGTAAAGCTGAATTTTAAGCTGCCGTTACTCCAGTCTTCAGTGTCACATGATCCAATGTTTTTTCTGGATTCTTTGATGATTATGAAGTTCAAGGAACTGCATTTATTTCAAATACATATATATATATATATATATATATATATATATATATATATATATATATATATATATATATATATATATAATTTTTTTTTTTTTTTTTTTTTACAAATGTAAAAGTTTTTACTGTCACTTTGAATCAATTGAATGCATCCTGAAGTATTTTTAATTTCTTTAAAACAATCTTACTGACCCCAAAGGTCATAGTGTACATGGCCTTATATCACTGTGAGTACATGAGTCAGTAGTGCCTGACCTCTCTGACTTCACCGCACCAGCTTTTTCCAGTGTTTGCCTGAGCTCAGCTATCCATGTCCGGCAGGGTGACTCCTTTACTCTGTTTATTTTGAATGAAACCGATAACCTGTCATTACACCCTGAAGACATCTGTTTGTTCTTGAACCCCATGTAGTTTTGACATTAATTGATACACTTGGCAACATTCGAGTGTCAGACAAATGATTTTGACTATCCTTTCACTCAAACAAGACCTTTTCGGTATTCGGTTTGGCTCGGCCAGTCATGGTGAAGTAAAAGTGGGATTGAAACAATTAATCCTAAATTCCAAAAGAAGAAGTAACTATAACTACAGTTTGTATATAACTAACATTAACTAAGATACTCTGCCAAGTCTTTCGCTATTCCTCGCTGCTAGACTGCACAGCAGCTCTGCATAATGTTAGGAAAGAAAATGTATTTTCAACAATGTTCCTGATCACATCCAAGTCCAACTTTAACAGTTGCGTCACATTTCAGTGTGGATTGTTGTGTGAACCTGTCAGAATGTAATGCAGGCCTTGCAAGGGAGTTTGTTATGGAAATACTTGAAGCAGTTCCAACTATATAATTCATTTGAATAATCATTTCACATGCAAAGTGCTAATTTACATATAGACATCCATAAAGACACAGCAGCAGAAAAGAAAGCATGTTTAATTCTAATAATCAGAGAGGCTAGAAAATGTTCATGGAAAACTAAATTACCACTGTTTTTAGTGCAATAAACTTTATTAGCATGCAAATGTATGACTGGACCCCTTTAAACATCTTTAGAAAATTAAAAAAGCATGTCATTTTTGTTATGGAACAAACTGAATCAAACCGGATTATTACTACTTTGCAGTTTGGTTAGATGTCCATTAGCTGTACTGATATTTGACCTGCATTAATAGGAGTGTCTCTGTCCAGAATGCATTACTCATCACACCCGTCCTGTATGTGTAAATTATGCATGTGTCGTCTGCATTACCTATGATGACTGAGACCTGCTTAACCCACGCGTGACTTCAGGGTTATTATCGGCCAAATGAAAGCACTTAGAGTAGAGATGGTTACCGATCTGAAATGACAGATTTTCACAGCTTGTGTTTTCAGTAACCAGCTGTGAGACGACATTGCACTGAATATTCTAACATAATATGAAGCTTTGGGATGAATCTAGCCAAACTGTAATCTTCATCGCCTCTTTCGTTTTTTTTTCTCACTCTTTCTGTCTCATTCACACACTCTCGAGCTCACGTCATTGAAAGCAGAGGGGATCTGACCCAGATAGCTTCAGTTGCCACACAGACATAAGGAAACTTAATAGATCTCTAAAGGAGAGCGTCCAAAGAGACACACACAAGAGTTCTCGCCTTACACTGAATTATTTATTATGTAAATTACCTGTTTTAATCCTTCAGTTGTTTTAAATGCAAAAGCCCATGTTTTTTTGTTTTTTTTGTTTTTCATCTGTGGACTTTGAAGAGTTTTGATAATCACAGTACCTGAATGCCTTATAGGTTGTGTGCCCACCAAAGTGTTTCCATATGGTAGCATATTTTTTCAATTGTTTTCAAAGGCAGCAACGTATATATTTAAAACGCCAGCAGCATGACAAGGCACCGAGCATCTATTTCATGCTGAGTGCTGTGCTTTTGTTGTTGTTGTGTGTTGCCGAGAGTAAAAAGTTTAAAATGTTTTGGTGGACACCAAATGCTAAAGACTATCTGATTTCGCAGATAGTTTGTTTCTGAATATAAGGCCTTGTTTCACAGACTGGGCTTAGATTAAGCCAGGATTAGGCCTTAGTTCAAATAGGACATTTAAGTAGCTTTTATAAACATGCCTTAGAAAAAAACATTACTGGTGTGCATTTTGAGACAAAACAGTGGCACTGACATATTTTAAGATATATCAGTGCAAGTTGCTTTCAGTTAAAACAGCTCAAACATGCATTTTAGTCTGTGAAACTGGGTCTACACAATGTAAAGTACTTGCTCTGGCCCTTGTTTCGGATGAGGAGATGGCTGAACCACGTAGAAAGTTGTCATTGTACACACAGGATGTTATGGTTGGTCGATTTGGTATTAGTCCCGCCTCTCCTCCACTGTGATTGGGTGGTTGAGTAAAAAGTGACAGTGATGAGCAATGAGAATTGTTTCACTCAAACTAGAACATTTTTCAACTTTTGCCAACAAGAAAAAAACGCCAATGTTGCTGGCATTTTATACGCGGCGCTCCCATTGGAAACGTTTTTTAAAAATATGCTGGCCTCAGGAAAAAACACTTTGTTGAATAGACACACATCTCATTTTGCTGTAGACTAAATCACTGTAAACCACTTTTTTTCCCAATCCCCCCAAAAATGGCTTTGCTTTGCCTCAGAATTGGACCCTTTTTCTTTCTTTCTGTTTTTTCTTTTTTTTTCTTTTTAAGTGGATAAAGAGGTGTTGTTCACCATTTCAGCAGGAGCCCTGTTTCTAATTTCTTCCTCTCTTTCCAAGGTACAGATCAAGCAAGAGCTTTGCGTCACACCGCATCTGAATCCATTCTACACTTGTTTGTTCTTTCCATGTCGTGTCCATGTCACACTTGTTCTTTCGACTCACTGGGTTGCTAAACCCCCTCAAAGACCACGTCACTCGATCCTACGTTCACCATTGTCATGTGCATGTGAGAGAGGCAAGGTACGTCTGGCGAAGCAGGTTTCAAGTATCACGCATAACGACAATGACATTCGAGGATGGCATTAAGAGTCAGTGCATCTGTGTGCGTGCATGTGCATGGGTTTGTGCGTGATTGTACAAGATATCAGATATCAGCCAGTTATGTATTGGCAGCAATCTCTCTCTCTCTCTCTCTCTCTCTCTCTCTCTCTCTCTCTCTCTCTCTCTCCTCTCTCTCTCTTATCATACAGGATTTGTGAGTTTCTTATCTTATCTGTTGTTATGTCAGCTTTGATGGTTAGGTGACCTGTCTATCTTTGAGTGCTTTATATAATTCTGGTAATGATCCCTTTAGATGATAACAGAAATACCAAGATTTAGACCCCGATGGATCTTATTGCATCTTACGTACATATGCCATCATAAGTATTCAGGGAAGTTTTTGGAAAAATGCTTTTGTTTGTTCACACATGAAACCACACACAAGTGCAATGCGGAAGCATTTAATATCAACCAAACGTGAAAAAGAAACGTTTCAATCAACACCTTTTGTTAGCATATGTGCACTCAACATACACCATGTTTTTTCCACAAATCATCATTACATACAGTATTATGCTGGTACTGTAATACAGGTGTATCAGATGGAAATACCATGGTATTTTGTGAAACAGTATAAGAAAGTTGTGGCTGATTCTTTATTGTTAATATTTTGCAAATTTAGAATAATAGGAAAGTCATCAAAGTTATAAAATAACACAAATGTAATTATGGGAAATATATAGTGACCAAGTATATCTGGAAAGTATATATATTTATTAGCCTAAAATTCACAGTCGCCATGCGCCAAATGCAAGTAAAAATTGGCATGGCGAGAATATGAAACGTTGTCAATCGCCAGTTGGCCAGTAACATTTTTATGAATTCTAACAAGGCCACGTCAAAATCACAGACTAATTCACACAAAATTGTATTAAAAAATAGTGAGTTTTTTAGTAAACATTGTCGGTTATGTATCGTAAACAGTTGAGAAAGTAAACGCATGTGTACAAGAGCATTCGCTCTTAAAGTGACAGCAGCCTAATATTCCTGCTGCTGTCTGTGTTTTTAATGTTAATCAAACAACAAAGCACAAAGACAAAAATCACTGACTACTCTTGACTAAATAACTTTAGTAACTTTAATAAGAGTTAATTAATAAGGATGTTTAATACAGTGAAGACAATGCAGTGTTATTTTACATTTGCTTAATTACATTTCTGTACCTGAGAATTGTGAATTTTCACTGGTATCTAAAATTTTGGTGTCAATACTGCCTGTTTTTGCAAAAACATTTTCATGGCTGGTAAAACATATTTATGGCCGGTAAATTTTCTTAAGTCACCGGCACTGGCAGGTGTGGTAAAAAGTGATAAATAAATCAAAACCATCTAATATTTGAGCATCTTCTTTGTTTAATTTTTAAATTTTTAAATATTACATATAAGAGATTAGATAAAATAATTGATTTTTGTAAATACATACATATATTGCACTAGCATTGAATGATTACCATATTCATATACCATGGTATTTCCATGTTACTCAAAAAGAACTTTTGTATTTTCATTGTGCATGTCCAAAATAAACAATGACAAAGTAATTCTGATGCTTTGTGGGTAGTACATTGTAATTTGTAAAACTCAAACAACGACAAGCACAAAAACAAGGTCAAAACAATTTTAATAGGCAGCTTTGACCAAAAACGTGACCAAAACATGTTGATGGACTAAATTATGTATATTGTAGACAAACTTCAGAGCAACACTTCAAATCCCTTAGACTCTAATGACTATAGCCTTTTCTCCATATGTGTGGCCAGCTAGTTATCTAATCGCTGTTTATGCTGAGCTAACACTGATATTATATGAAATCTACATTACAGATCTTTCCAGTGCAGCAGCAATGCCTCATTGCCTTTGGGATTATTGCAACCAATACAGAGCTTTGAATCTCTAAGCCAACACATATGTAATACAGTGCGAGGGAGTGTGTTGGTGTCAGTAGCCTGGGGTCATTGGCTGGTGTGTTGGTGGCAGCTGATGGATGGAGGTTGTGGCAGGATCATCACTGAGAAACCCTGTAAGGATGTTATGTGTGGAAGCCAGTAAACATATTATTGGGCAGTTAGGACACCCGGTGCTCTGGGCACAAAAATGACGCGTTTTCAGTCGAGCAATGATGTAATCTCCAGCTGACAAACTAATGCTCAACTCAATAAAATGTCTAGATTATCCGCACTATGCACACATGTACACGTAGACTTTTTATTTGCAAGCTATGGTTTATAGATCTCATGGCTACTGTAGCACATAAAGGCTTGCACAGTGTATGGCATCATCTACACCACCATCACAGGAGAGACATAAATAAATATAAACTTTGGCTGGCCCCTTTTTATTTAGACCAGAGTCTACATTTTGACATCATGTTCATCCAGTGAGGTCATTAAGAATCGACGAAACTGACACTGATAGGTCACATGATACTGTATGTAGTTTGTCCGGATTCCATTCATACTATATAGAACACCAAAAACTGCCAACTGAAATAAAGATGTCTAGCCAACATCCAGAGTGACCAACCAGAGGTTCTTTTTGAGTTGGGTAAATTTGAAATTGGATATAACTCTGACAACAAAGTAAATTCTGCAGGTGTGCTCAAGGGTATCTCCTTTACTTTTTTCTCAAACAAAACTCTTTCTTCAGTATGTTTCAGAGCTTTGACGTCATCGCAAACTCATTGAAGTGTCATCCTTTTACCTTGTACAACTTGCATGCAGTAAATTATGACTATAGTAGAGGTGAACGATATAAACAAAAGTTTATATTATGAGATTCTTTCAATTTTGGTTGATATCAGTATACTGTATTACGATATACACATTTCTATGGAAATGTTTTTAAAAAGTACTGAAATTATTTAAATGAAAATCATTTGCAAAGTAATTGTAGACCTATATCAAAAAAACTGAACTGAGCTGGACATGGACAATGACATCACTGTTTTCTCCAGAGCGACTCATAAACTAAATTAATAACTTTTTTACAACAAAAATGAACCATCACTGAACTTACTTAAGCTGGACTATGACACTATTTTCTTCTAGATCAGCTGTACACCCGAAACAAACTTTGGTGCTTTTTTTTCCTGTTATCACTAGAGGGTATATCACTGAGGGTATAAATGATGACAACATTTTCACTTTTGGCTGAACTATCCCTTTAAGTGTGTTGTATGATTGAGATTTTTGTAAAGGTTTTGCAACTACGCACATGTCTTGAAAGTATTTTATAAAGAACAGAATTATTATTTGAGGTTACAGCTGGAGAAAAGAAATGTATCCTGAAATATAATTGAGTTGCGATTAAACGGGTACAAAAAAGTACCAAAGGATAAAGTAATCTTTTTCATTGTCTGTTCTTGTCATTTTTCATCTCTGGGTTTTTTTTTTTTTTTTTTTTTCATGTATCCGTGGATAATCCTCCGCATAGATGCAGTGTTGGGCATTAGGATTGATCTCAAACAATGCTGGCTTTACTACAAAACCGGTCTTACGTCATATGATTAAGGCGCTGTTTATGATGAATTGTTGGTGCATTACAAAAAAATCATCAGCTACAAATAAATCTTGGTTGCTTTGATTGCTCTACATCCACTTCTGCAGTTTAAAACAAAGCTTTATCTCTGTTGCTTCTGCTTTTTTTGTTGCAGATGAGATCTCTAAGATGTATGAGGTAGATGAGACTCCGGAACCGGTCAGTCCCACGCTGCTCAGCGAGTCCACAGACACCTACTGCCAGACCGACTGCTGGCACCCACTCCGCACCACCGTCCGCAAACTGGAATTCTGGGAGGACTTCAGCGCAGAGCTTATCGGAACCGGCTTCTTCTCTAAGGTCTACAAGGTAAGGGTGTCCTGTCAATAATGGAGGAGCAAAAACAAATGACTGTTTGGAGATGGAAAGTTTGCAAAAAATTGCTAGAAGGTTCTAAAGGCAGCATGTAAAAATGGACGCAGCTGCTGTGTCGCTGATATTGAACAGCACAGAATCTGATTAGATAATCTGCCCTTTAGCGCATGTGCACTGATTTAATCAAAGCTGTGAGAATGAGGCACAACGAGATCTTAGGCATTCAAGATAAATGTTTTTGTTCCACCACTTGCTGCCTTTCAAGAGCAAAGGTTTTGTTCCATACTAATTTCTGCTGCCAAATAATCTACTATTCATTTTGTCTGGAAGTCACGGCCCTATTAGTCCTAACAACAGAACTGTACAGACATGACGTGTCTGTAGTCTCCCAAAAACAAGCTACATCTTGCAGACGGTTTTCAACCCAACAAAGAAATAGAGGTTAACGTCATGTACTGTCACCACCCAGTCAAGCTTAAATGCTCTTGAAAGCCTTCACAAACAAGAAAATAACTAGGTGATTTAAAAAAAAATAACTGAGGAATTACATTTTGTTAACCACATTTTTTTTTTTTTTTACAGTATATGCTAACTTTTATTTTCTTGTTTTGCAAAATATTCTCACTCCTGCGTTACTTTTACCTCATGAAAGAAAATAAAGGGCATTTTGTTACAAGTAGACCTCACAAAAATGCCATAAGGGGATTTCCAATGTGTGAAACCCTTTGTACTTGATATCTTGAGTGAAAGAAAGACTTTGGTGTGGACTAAGCTCACATCAGAGCTTTACAATAGCACAGTGACAGAACGTAGAATGTGATAGATACCGTGTTTAATATCAGTGCACACAGAGCATGAAAAACTGTGGCACATGCCTCGACTGTGACCATTCTCACACCACGGGCCAAGAAATCATGAATTTATATTCTATGTAAAGAACATTGTGTACTAAAGGAAACGAGCGCTGTAAAGGAAGAGGATTACCCCAGGGGAAAATAAGAGGGATGCTTCTTTTTGTTGTGAATGTGTTTACAGAATCTCAGTGAAAGAAACTCACAAGTGAATATGCTGTTGTTCTCTACCGCTCAGGTGATGCACAGCACTACAAAAAAAGTAATGGTGGTGAAGATCTATAAGAACGACGTGGATCAGAACAGCATTGTAAGGGAGATCAGTCTACTCCAGAAACTCTCCCACCCGAACATAGTGAGGTGAGCCGCCCCTGCGCACACGATTAATCACTTCCATCAATCCCACGCCGGCCTGATGCTCATAGCGCCCACTCAGAACATGGGAAGAAAACAACTCTGACTCTAAATAATACAACCTGACTGGGTTCAAATTTCTTGACTTTTAACAAAAGTAACCAGTGATTGGCTACAAAAAGCATCAGCCTTTGAGACTGTAATGCCCTTGTTTTAGTTACTGAGCTTTAGTAATGTTTGCTAAAACAAGCATCATTATTAGTACTGCTTGTAAGGATGCATTATATATCTACACCATATCAGTTTTTGGCAAGTATTAGAGATTTTTAATTCATTGGTGTCAGGCATTATTGGATATTTAAAGGGATAGTTCGTTCAAAAATGAAAATTCTGTCATCACTTACTCAACGTCAAGTTGTTCCAAACCTGTGTGAACTTCTTTCTTCTGCTGAACAATGAAGAAGATATTTTGAAGAATATGGGTAACCAATCAGTTGATGGACCCCATTGACTTCCATAGTATGGAGAAAAAAAATACTATGGAAGTCAAGTCAAGTCAAGTTTATTTATATAGCGCTTTTCACAATACAGATTGTATCAAAGCAGCTTCACAGTATTAAATTAAAATAATACATCAATGTTTGTTTCTAGTGGAAAACGTCCACGTTTGGTAATGCTGATCAATAGTATTGTTGATTGATTAATTAAATTAAATATCCCCAAATATCCCCAACTGAGCAAGCCAAAGGCAACAGTGGCAAGGAACCGAAAAACTCCATCAGGTGACCTAATGGAGAAAAAAAACCTTGGGAGAACCCAGGCTCAGTCGGGGCCAGTTCTCCTCTGGCGTTTATGAACTAGAGGTCGGATTTAACTGTAAGATTAAAAGTATTATATGAATGCCTGGCTGAAGAGATGCGTCTTTAATCTAGTTTTAAACTGGGAGAGCAAGTCTGAGCAACGAACAGTATCAGGAAGACTATTCCAGAGTTTTGGAGCTAAATGTGAAAATGCTCTCCCTCCTTTGGTGGACCTAGATATCCTAGGTATGACCAAAAGCTTCGAATTTAGTGATCTTAAAGAGCGCGATGGATTATAGGGCGATAGAAGATCCGTTAAATAGACTGGAGCTAAAGTCAAGTCAATGGGAAGTCAATGGGGTCCATCAAGTGTTTGGTTACTGACATTCTTCAAAATATCTTCATTAATTGAAAGAAATGTATACAGGTTTGGAACAACTAAATGATGACAGAATTTAAATTTTAGGGTGAACTATCCCTTTAAATGTGCATGTTAAATTCTAATATTTTAATTCAATATATTAACTTCAAATCTTAATAACACTGTTAAATATAATCTTTAGCAAGTTTCCATATTGAATATCAATTTTTCATACTGTACAATGCTGTGATGCATAAATTCTTTCGTAGAATATGAAACGATTGACTTGCTATTTTTGTTTTATTTTTTATTTATTTCGGCAAATTAGTATTATCAGATATTTATTAGTTATCATTCATTACATGAAAATAATGACTGATTTTAATATTTCTATTTGCTCATACTTAGGGTAAGAGTAAACATTTAACCCTTTGTATTCAGGCCATAGTATTATAGAGGCTTGAGGTGGCCTCATGCACAACCTAGCAACCACCCAAAACACCCTAGCAACCAATAGCAACTAAAAACTACTATAGTATCTGGTAAACACCCTAGCATTAAGGCAGCGAGCTTTCGATAGGCACTCACATTTGGTTGAAAATGTAAAAATCTAGCTTAATTTGCACTTCTAAAATGCTTGTTTTTAATGCTAAAATTAAGTTTTATTTCACTTACGAGCTTTAGAATTTATCTCAAGTCAATTTAAAAGGGTTTACTTAGATGTATAAAGATTTGTCATAGCTAATAAATGTTCTAAAACTAATTTTCTTGTTGTAGGTACCTGGGGATCTGTGTCAAGGAGAACAAGCTGTACCCAATTCTCGAGGTGGGTGGCAACTTTTAGGATTTAGTATACACAATTCAGTGTATCCAGTACACGCTTTCTCAATGGGCTGCCCGTCAAATCTTATGACACAACCAGTGACTCACCATCATGTGACTCACCATCTAATGTGTCAAGAGTATATAATTTTCTAGAAAGCGAAAGTTTTCCTGATTTAACATGCTGTAAAAGTGAGTTGCGTTTTCACTGTATAAATCAGGTCAGGATTGGAAGTGTTTTATAATCTCATGTGCTTCCCTCCTCCTCCTAGTATGTTAGCGGAGGCTGTCTGGAGGAGCTGCTGGCCAGAGATGATGTCAGCCTCTGCTGGAGGGAGAAGATCGAACTGGGCTGTGATATCAGTCGAGGAATGACCTATCTCCACTACAAGAACATCTACCACAGAGACCTCAACTCTAAGGTGTGTTGGCAGCCTTTAGGGATCAAAGTTTAGCAGTTTATGGCAAAGACATATTATGAAACATCACCTTGCAGGGTTCAACCTTGATTTGAAGGCATTTGAGGCCAAGAACACGCCTTGCAATTATAGATAATGACAGACATTTTTTAATGCCACTCCAATGAAACATGCGCTAATGTTTTTTCACTCTATTAACTTGCCTGACTTGACTTGAGTCATGTTTTGGACAAAATGATTCAGCAAGACCATGTATTTAAGTGTTTAACTGGTAGTTCGTACACTTTTCTTGTGTCCATTACCTCCTTTCCCATATAACATAACTGGCTGTGGCAAAGACTTTTTTATTGCTTTGGTACTTTTGGTACTTTTTTATTGTTTTAATTTCTGGTAGTAGTTATGAGATAACCATAGTATTATCTCACACAATCTCACTCAAAGTCAAAGTGAAGATTGGCATACTTACACAGTGACCCAAAAGTTTTCTGGATGCTTTAGTAACACTTAACATCTTTTAAAATAAAATAATTGTAAATAAAAGTGAACTCACTCTTTTTTGTTATTTTTACAATTACCTTTTAACCAACTAAAGTGAAGTTAGTTTGCTTGCTGATGCTTGCTTGTTGATATTATGTTATCTAAATTTTGAATGAATTTTAATGCATAAATGATGCATTTTAAGTGTGGTATATTTGCAAAAATATCTCTTTGACTCCCATTCACTTTTGGATACTTTAAATTCACTTTTGAAACTATAAAAATATTGAATGGCATTTTGTAACAAATAGTTTTTCAATGTGTGAAACTGATGATTGACTGAACTCTGATGAACTCTGAACTGTGAGATTGATAATATCTTGAGTGAAAGGCTTTGGTTAGGTGTAAAGCCTTATCTGAGATTTACTACGGTTATGGTTTTCATTTGTCCATTATGAACACAGAAACAGAGTGATGGAATGTAGATAGCAAAACACATGTGACCATTCTCACACCATGGGCCAAGGTATTTCAACATTTTTTTGTAAATAACATTGTGTCCTAAAGAAGACGTGTGCTGTAATGGAACAGGATTAGCCAAGGGCTTCTTTCTGTTTTTCTTCTGAATATTTTTACAGAATTGTACAGGTGCAGTAAAGGAAACAAAAATGAGGAAACCCTGAAACTCTACTGTAAACACACTGCCATTCAAAAGTTTTTTTAGTTTTTTTTTTAGTTTCTTATAATCACCAAAGCTGCATTTATTTGATTAAAATATTAAAAACAGTAACAAACAAATTCTGATATAACAGATATAAAATATTATTATAATTTCAAATAACAGATCACTTTTTAAATATATTTTAAAATGTTATTTATTCCTGTGATGACAGCTGAATTTTCAGCATCATTACTCCAGTCTTCAGTGTCACATGATCCTTCAGAACATTACACATTACCCAGCACATAACATTACAATGAAAAAGAACAAAAATAACTTAAAGAGCACTGACCTGTACCACCTGACTGCTGCAGTTCATTTCGGTTTCGGTTGCGGTGCTCAGTGACTGACGTCTGTCTAACTCTGCATAGCATGAAACGCGCTGATGAAGTGTGATGTCTGCGCGAAGTTATGGAAATACATATGTTGACTGGCAGGTAGGACATCGTAGGACATCGGACCGATTGCAATGATTGGACGAAAATGTTATAGTCCTACACCTTCCACAGATGATATATATACTTATAAATACATTTAAGCCACTTAACTTAGGCTATGTTCACACTGTCAGTCCAAATCCGATTATTTGTGTATTCTATTGGAATCTGATCTAAAATTATTAATGTCCACACTGTGTAGTGCAACTGTTCAGATCTGATTTGTGTGTCCATGCTGGTCTTTCTTTTTCTGGAATATCTGCATTGGTTTCTATGGCAATGGTCTTGTGTTAACAACAACCGCAACATGGAGGGGTTTGCAATACAGATGTCTTATTTTTTACCGCATGACAACGTGTATCCGCCACGCTGGACTACTGCGTCTTCCGAGGCAGCGGCAGAACCGTAGGAGGCTGGTATGAGTGGCTTTATTCTGTGTTGTCGTCTCCACCGGTTTCAAAACATGCCTCCGTTACATTGTCTTCTGCTCGTTCGGCACTTTGCAACAACACAACCTTGTTCATGTCATTTTTTCCAGTTCACACTTGCTAATTCTGATCTGAATTCAATCGTATATGCACAAAAATCGGATTTGGACTTACAGTCTGAACGTAGCCATAGTGATTGCTATCAGGATGTGAAGAAACTTTCATCCAGCACAACAAAAACAAATTCTGGAAAAAAATCGCCGACCCTGCCTTTATTGCATTCTTGCCGAATAAAAGTAATAATTTCTTAGACCCCATACATTTAAATTGTAGTCTATATGACGGGTCACTAATATTGTTAGTGAAGTAGACAAAAATACAAAAGTGTTACTTTTTGGGAAGGGATCCTATAAAGTTCTGAGCTGTGAAAAGCAGGCATGGTCTTGACAGATTTAACTGTGTCTGTTGCCAGGCTGCAGTGAGCAGTGAGCACTGGACTGTGTGTTTGAACAGAGATGAGGAGGTCAGACCTTTATTATGCTAATGCTGTACCCAACATTCACCATTTCATAAATACCAGACCTGCGACTGCTTTTCACCTCTTTATTTTTTCCTTTCTTCTCGCTCTCTCTATATAAAATGACATGCTGACTCCCATCCACTTTCAAGCGTTTATCCTCTCACCCTGCTCACACGCACACAATTTTACTAAGAACAGACATAGCTTTAGCCATGTTGTTTTTAAAGAGTTTAATACTGGATTTGAAAAAAATAGATTTCACATACTAGAATGTGAGTGGTGCTTGCAAAGCGTTGGGTTGCTATGGTGTTGCTATGTGCGTAATAAAGGGTTTTGAATGGTTAATCACATTGCTTCTGTATGTGGTTGCTAAGGTGTTCGGAATGGTAGCTTGGGTCCCAGCCAACAAAAATGTTCTACGTACTTTTTGTTAACATTACCATTAAGTTATGAAAACGTTATTTCTGGATGTTCTCTAAATGTTTAAAACATCCTATTTTTTTTAAAGGTGGGGTAAGTGATATTTGAAAAACGCTGTTTGAAAGTTGGTCGAACCGACACAACCAGACACAACAACAAACGTGTAGCAAATCGGAATTAGGGGGGCGTATGACGGTGGAGGAGAGAAAACGAGCAAGAGAGAGATTTGAAGAAAGACTGTAGAAAGAGAAATGGCTGAGAGACATTACAAAAGTGAAAAGCTCATAAGAATATCAGTGGGAAAAAAATGAGAACACTTTTAGAAAAGATTCCAGCGCTGGACAGAGCTAAGCAGGAAGGCCTGAAAACACACGCGGGGGTTGCGTTGATTCTGCTCCATACGTTAATATCACTGGTTTTGAGTGTCATTTTTTGTCTAGAGCTGCTGTGCTGTTGGCAACTAACAACAGTCTTGCATTGCATATGTAACAGAGGCCAGCTAGTGAAAGTTGTGCAAGCTGATGACTGCTAGAGAAGGTGTTTACTGTTTAGCGTCCTTGTTAGTGCACCCGCCGGTTATCGCGGTTCGAGACCGACTCGGAGCAGGGCGGTTAGGATTGGAGGGTGAGCTTTGGAGGCGGAGCAATGAAGAGAGGGGTGTGTTTGTTTAGGTTGATTTCAAATATCAAAAATGTTCAGCAACGACTTTTAGAAATAACATACTGCACCTTTAAATGTTTTAAACAGGGAAAACATTAAGTGAATGTTAAATTTGATCATTTTGTAAACAATATGAGAACATTGTTTGAATGTTCTCTAAACCATCTGAGACAAAAAACATTAGACTAACATCCAACTATAAAGTTTCAGAAAAAAATTGCATGAAGGATGTATAAATAACATTTTTGTGCTAACATTTTGATAATGTTATTAAAGACTTTGAATGAACATTCTATTAACGTTACTAAAGGAATGTTTGTTCATAACTTTGAGAGAACCTTGCTAGAATGTTAGCCAAGTTTTTGAGAATGTTCCTTGTTAGATGGGGCATAGCTAGGGGGTTGTTTACTAGCACGAGGGATTTTTCTTTTTCTTTTTATCATCTGCCAGGCAGAAAACATAAATCTGATTAGTTAGAGAAGTAATAGCACACCTGAACAAGCCACATGATTTGTGATATTTAAACCCATAGCACAAAAATCACTACTGTAGTTTACTACAGATTCAGAGTGTAACCCTATCCATATCCTATCCATTTTTTTTTTAAATCAATACACATTATTTATGTGTATGCATTTATCATGATGTTTCTATTGACCATTATTATACATAATTTTATTATTATTATTACTAATTATAATCATATTTTCTATCCCCTAACCCTTTGCCTAAACCTATTCCTAACCATGAATACACTCAGACACACACCACCTCTCCATACCACGCAATCACCCACCACAGTGTTGTTTTCTTTCACTTTTCTGTCATCTAAGTGCCTTAATTGAAGCAAAGATGCCGTTATCAGTGTGGGGTTGAAGCATTACTGGCTTACATAACACAACAAGTTCACGTTTTTGGTTCAAGTGTGGTTGTATATATGCTTTTTGTCAGTGGGTGTATTTAAAATACAGGGGTACTGTTACTGCCACACATGAAACCTCAGAGCCTGATACCACACTCACAACTGCATTGCACATTCTCATTGATGTCTTATTGATGTAAAGCTCTACCTGATGCTCTACACTACTGTGTGAAGTCAGAGAGAGTTTGGTCTCTTGTGTGTGTAGATGATGCTTGTGTAATGAAAGCCTAGCTGGATGCCTCTCTCATGTGTGTTTTCTCTCACTATTCAGCATCATATTATTTATCAATTTGTGCATTTCACTCACTAATGTTACTGGCTCATTGACTAGAAAAATTAAATCTGACTAGACATTTTGTTTCATGGAAAGATCTGTGAAGAATGAAATTCACTTGGTTACACACATTCGCTGAATAACAGTAGATTCAGTAAAACTTTTAGTATAGTACTAAAAATATTAATATAATGTATAATTAATATTATTAATAAAAAAATATATATATATTTAATTATGACTAAATGTAATTATTATATTTTATATAATCTATTTAATATTATTAGATTATAAAATATAATTGAATTTAGTCATCATTAAAATAATAATTATTATTATTTAATAAACATTTTTCAAAATACAATTTATTGCATAAAAATATATATTATTAGTCCAATCTGATGTTACAGCCATAACTTTCTGTTTTAAGAAAGAAAATAGCGGAAAATAGGAACTGTAAAGTTCCACAGCTTTGAACGACCAGGTCAGATTTGAATAGATCAGTCAGGTAATGGCTGGATCTTTCTTCAGGCTCTAGCTGGATTTTGTGAAAGAGAAGCAGAGTGAAAGACAACATTTCATAGTGCTCATCCTAATTCTTTTATATAGCAATGCTGCCATCCTGTGGTGTAATTCTGTAACTGTGCTGGGTGGTTCTGTTTTGAAAAATAACAACAGATCTCTCTCATCAGCCAACTCTGCAGAGCTGCTTTATAGATGAATTGAACTAATTTAATAATTGATGATCTTTTCAATGGAACTGAATCAACACTGAACAATGACACTATTTTCTTTTAGAGCTGCTGTACAGCTGAAATGAACTCTGTGTGCATCGTTGAATCATTTTCCTGTTATCACTGTAAAGCTGCTTTAACACAATCTGTTGTATAAAGCACTATATAAATAAAGATGACCTGATTTGACTTCTGCATATCGTTTTGGTAATCTGAGATGGAGAGAAATCTTCCTTATTGTTTTGTGCTTTACCAATTTTCTACTGCTTTCTTTCCTCATGCTGTAGTGATAACCGTGAGATAAAGATCTCAAACTATGATTCATGCAACAAACTTCATGTGCAATCTGTTGTTTTTGTTGATGCAGAACTGTCTGATCCGCGTGACCTCGCGTGGCAGGGAGGCCTTGGTCACTGACTTCGGGCTGGCCAGAGAGGTGGGGGAACTGCCCGCAAATGAACCAGACAGGAAGCTGTCTCTGGTGGGCTCGGCCTTCTGGATGGCCCCTGAAATGCTTAGAGGAGAGCCGTACGATCGCAAGGTACTGAGAACCAAATACAAAGACGACTTTGAAAATGAAAGTGGAGGAGATTAGGACATTCATGGTTGAATAGTCTTTTCCCTGAAAACCAAATTAGTATTGATTTACTGACAGATTTCACATTAATCCATATAACCTTTTGCAGTTGCATCTTAATTAATAAACCTTCTGATTTGATGCCAGACTTAATCAGGTCAGGGCTGAGGAAAAGATTTGGAAAGTCATTTATAATGCAGTAAACTGTAAACTGTTTCTTCCTCACTGTGAGGGGTAAAGAGAGAGGCATTGCTGGTGCTGATGTGATTAGAGACTGCTCAACCTCAGCTGACTGGCCGTTTTTCCCTGTTTAATCATAGGTTGATGTTTTTTCTTTCGGGATCATGTTGTGTGAGATCTTAGCAAGAATCCCTGCTGACCCAGAAGTGCTTCCCAGGACACAGGTAAATACTCAAAGCCATCAGCCTTCTATCGCATACATTAGGAAAGCAATGCTTAAAAAAATGTGTTCACTTTTCTTGTATAAAATGGCCATCAATGAGAAAATAAAAAATAAAAAATTGTAATACAATGGGAAGAAATAAAGAAATACATTTTTACAAATGTATTTAAAGCAGTATGAGTTAAAAAAAAAAAAAAATATATATATATATATATATATATATATATATATATAAATATATAAATGGTAATAAATTTTAAAAAATAAAATAAAATGGTTTAATAGTATTGTTCTTTGCTGTTTTTTAGTATACTGACATCAATAAAAATCCTACAAACATATGAACAATATTATTAAACCATGTTTATTAAATGAAACATTTGTGAAACAAACTTTCACTGCTCCTAGCTTAATGTTTTCATTTAAAAAAAAAAAAAAATTCCATTTTTTTTTTAAATAAAATCTTAAGTCAATACTTTAATAATGAATAATGCAAAAATTATTAATAAATATCTAATGTAGTAGATATGCTGCATCCATATCCACTGCATTCATATCCATCCCACTGTCATACAGTGTTGCTTCTGGGCAAAAAACTAATTCAAGCAATTCCTCATAACATGCAAATAATTTATGACTATAAATATTTTAAAATGAAGTTTATTCACTAAGACATGGATTATATTTTTGATGCATGAAATCAAAATTCTCCAGATCACAAATATATGTCCTTTAAATGGATTTATTTCAAAAGATTTGTCCATAAATGTAGGCAAATGTGTTTTTTCATTTACACTAAATCGTTACACAGAATGCATAATTTAGTACTTGCATGAGCTCTGGGATGGTTACAAATAACCCTTAAGAGAGGCTTGTTATGTCGCATGAATTAGTATGGTTCTCTTTGCCGCACTGGCGATAAAAGTAAGCTCAGACAGAGCATTTGCCCTCTGGTGTACAGCAGTGTGGTCATTTACGCTTCATTAATGCTGATGGACAACCGATTTTGTCTGGAGGGGAGAGAACAGATAGATCTGATCTTGGTCAAGGGAACCATCGCACGGACATTTAGATTCTTTAGTATGGATTTATTCATTGCGCTCTTCTACCACATCAAGGATAATGATTTTCTGGTCAATCTACTTTTTCACTGTAGTTGTTAATTTATGTATGAGGCTAAAGACACATGGTTATGGCAAGACTACTGGAATTTGGAATAATTAAGATTTTAATGTTTTTGTATTTTTCATCAAATAAATGCAGCCTTTGGTGAGCATAAGAGACTTATTTCAAAAACATTGAAAAATCAAAATTATTTCAAACTTTGACCGGTAGCATATATATATTATGTACCAGAATTGCACTGACACCAACTATAAACATTGTGTAATGTTCATAGAGACCAATTTATAATTAGAGTTCTCTGGTGAAATAAAAGTTATTAATAAAGTTTGCCTTGACCTTAATTTATGACTGAGATGCAGAAGTTAGATTGTAAGGTTTGTCTTGTATGTTTGTTTAAAGTTTGTCTTACAATTTTCTGGTGCAATATAGTTTATTTCTAAAGTGTTAAAATTGTATGGTGAAATATAGTTTTTGTAAAGTTTGTCCTGCAATCTTCTGGTGAAATATAGTTTGTAAAGCATTTCCTACAATCTTCTGGTGAAATATAGTTTGTGGGTAAAGTTTGTCTTGCAATCGTCTGGTAAAATATAGTTTGTTTGTAAAGTTTGTCTTGCAATCGTCTGGTAAAATATAGTTTGTTTGTAAAGTTTGTCTTGCAATCGTCTGGTAAAATATAGTTTGTTTGTAAAGTTTGTCTTACAATCGTCTGGTAAAATATAGTTTGTTTGTAAAGTTTGTCTTGCAATCGTCTGGTAAAATATAGTTTGTTTGTAAAGTTTGTCTTACAATCGTCTGGTAAAATATAGTTTGTTTGTAAAGTTTGTCTTGCAATCGTCTGGTAAAATATAGTTTGTTTGTAAAGTTTGTCTTGTAATCTTCTGGTAAAATATAGTTTGTTTGTAAAGTTTGTCTTGCAATCGTCTGGTAAAATATAGTTTGTAAAGCATTTCTTACAATCTCCTGGTGAAATATATAGTTTATTTGTAAAGTTTGTTTTGCAATCTTCTGGTAAAATATTGTTTGTAAAGTTTTTTGCAATCTTCTAGTGAAATATAGTTTTTAAAGTGTTTCTTACAAGCTTCTGGTGAAATATATCCTTTGTTTGTAAAGTTTGTCTTGCAATCGTCTGGTCAAATATAGTGTGTCTGTAAAGTTTGTTTTGCAATCGTCTGGTAAAATATAGTTTGTAAAGCGTTACTTACAATCTCCTGATAAAATATAGTTTTTAAAGTGTTTCTTACAAGCTTCTGGTGAAATATATAGATTGTTTGTAAAGTTTGTCTTGCAATCCTGGTAAAATATAGTTTGTTTGTAAATTTTGTTTTGCAATCTTCTGTTGAAATATAGTTTTCATAGTTTGTATGAACAATAGTTTGTAAAGTTTGTCTGGCAATCTTCTGGTGAAATATAGTTTGTGAAATGTTTCTTACAATCTTCTGGTGAAATATAGTTTGTTGGTACAACAAACCTAAAATTGTCCTACAATTTTCTGGTAAGATAGAGTTTGTCTTTACTCATCTGACAACACCACATCTTTTAGTATGGAGCATTTCCATGTTCTTTCAAAGGAACGAGTGAAAAGAAAATTTACATTGGTTGTTTGTTTGTTTTTACATCAAAATGTACATCATTGTGTTCACAGGACTATGGGCTAGATGTGGAATCGTTCAGAGAGCTGGTGCACGGTTGCCCAGAGCGGGTTCTGCAGCTGTCGGCCAGCTGTTGCCAGGTATGAAGTGATGTGTTTAATATGGCGTGAATAGGAATAACACCTGCCAAATGAGAGATTTCACCTTCAGCATTCACAATGTGGCAGCCCAAATCACCTGGTTAACTGCTTTGAAGATGTATATATAGCAGATTCAATGAAACACCAAAGCTTAACCAGTTTCTTTCTTTCTCTCAGATGGATGCATTCCGAAGACCTTCCTTCACTGAGCTTCTGGATGAGCTGGAGGACATCGCCGAGACCCTAGAGCCACCAGGCCACAACCTAACCACAGGGTGATCTTCACAAATCCCTCCTAACAAACCCCTGGACTGAAGGATTTAAGGCACTGTACAGCATAAAAGTCTGCAGCAGTGGACCGTGACTGGCACTCTGTTCTCCCAAGAGTAGAACATACAGGGCAATGTCTGGTAATTGAGGACAAAACCTCTCAACTGAATGTTCACTCAATAACCAGTTCTGGACACCCTGCCTGCAGCCGTGACACTGAACGATTGCAAGAGTCCAATTTAGAGGCTGAAATGTACCTTTTCTGTTTTGTTTTTTGTTTTTTTCCCAGATAGATGAAAGTAGTATGATTCATTAGGGACCAACTTGTCAATTTCTTTTTTGAAAAGACCAAATTCAACATGGACCACCCTGTTGATTCCTTGATTGAAGGTTTCAGGAAAATACAATATGATCTTACTTTTTTTTTTATAGCTGCAAAAGCAGGAAATGAGTTTAAAATAAGTATATAGCAAAGGTTGCACAAACCTGGAACAAACCAAACTAGAGAAATTAAGGTGTGCTAGATTTAATTTCACCTCTTGCCTTTATTGTTTAAAAAAAGCAAATTCCATCAGTACGTTTACTGTACCAAGTAATTGCACAGTTGCTCATTTGACATGCACTGTTGATGTCACCCATTTTTGCCTTGTTGTGCTTTCCATGTCACTCATTTTCCCAGTGTAAACATCTTTAAGATTAATGGAGCTCTAAAATATCCAAATAAATTTCTCAAAAATGTGCTCGTAGAACATGCATATAGAGACACTGTTTACACATAAATACATAGTGTATTTCTGAATAAAACTTCAGTTCATTTAGGTGTAACTGCTGAATGATCATACTAAAAATAACAGTACAAAGCTGTTTGTTAATGTACTCTAGTAAAGGCTGTGGATCACTATTTTCTCAGGTCACACAGGGGCTTTAAATATGTGAATATTCTCGTATTCGTCTTGTACTTTTTCCTTGTAGATATGTTTGTATAGCCCTTTAACTAGTGTTTCTAAATGGGAATCTATTTTGTTTACTGAATCTAATTGAGCAGTTTGTATTATTCCTGACTATATTTGTGTACATGGTGTTTGGTTACATTCAAATATGGGTTCAGTTATATTTCTAGTTTATTAGTTACACCAATAAAAGCATATTGATTCGTTTTTAAGTCTTTTGACATTTATGAAAACAAGATCCATCAAAAATCAATATGTCCTTATTAAACTCCTTTAGAGCACATAAAAAGATCTGCTTAAAACAAATCACAACAATAAATCAATATGCAAAGTACTTAAACGTGATAAAAACAAGTCTGATTTGTGTGATGCTATTTAATGGAGCATTGCTTATTTTTGTCATTAGCATTCAGGTACAGTTCAGGGGTCCGACTCGGTTTCTCATACAGTACAGGCGTCTGCATTACTGCCCTGTACTCTCCTCTGTAATTGAGGTGACTAGGAGGCCATGGATTTACCGTTATGACAATGGTGTGTGCTCGAAAGTTCGATCCTCGCTGGGCTTCTCCTGTAAGAGACATGGCCTGGGTGATGGTAATTTATGATCAGGGAAAATCCATTTGGAGGCCACCATTGGTGTGAAACGAGAGCACTTGGTTGTAAACAGTGCATATGATTTGTGACGGAATCGTTTACGGCCAGAGGAATACGTGACAGTGCTCCCTGCGAGGAAATGTACGTTGGTGACGGTAAGTGGGTGTCATTTCTGCTGGGAAATATGTTCCTATGGCGGTTGTAAATGACCCTGGTGTAAATGACCGTGGCAAATATGGTCGCAGGCCTCGTTATATGAGAAATGCAATCAGTGTCTCTCAGAACAAGGCTGTCATCCAAGTGATTCATTGAAACACATCCTGAGCACTCTTTTATTATACTAAGACATTTAAAAAATATCAAAACAATACACTGATAAAAATATGAATCTGTAAGGCTGCAATTTTTTTTTTTAAACCGCATGATTCTAACAAATAAATCAGTTAACGCCCATCTCTGATTATCAAGCGTACTTATCTTAATGAGTGCTATACAGGGATGACTTGTAGGCCAAAACTACGAAACGGGTCAATGGTTTTCTAATGGGTTTTTGGTTAAATGAAATGCATCAGTAACCCTCTTGTGACTTGTGAAAAGGGCGGTTGCTATAAACAAGTGGATAAATGGGACGACAGAGGTTGTCACTTGTATAGCCTCTCTAGTATGATTTTACAGATGAGCTGTTTATGAGCTCTTGTGAACTATTCTAACTCAATTTATATTTATATATATATATATATATATATATATATAGACTGAAAGGGTTGTCGTAAGCTTAGTGATAGTGACACTGAAGTCGTGACTGTGGTGTAGTATGTTTCTTGTGTTGCTTTCAGTGCTAAATGACAAAGTGTACAACTGTTTTACTGTTGAGCAGGATTAATATTAGTGTGTTTAAACACTTTGCTACTAAATAAGATTAAAGAGACCAGCAGTTCTTCATTCTTCAAAATATCTTATTATTAACAGAAGAAAGAAACTCATACAGGTTTGGAACATCATGAGGGTGAGTAAATGATGACAGAATTTTCATTTTTGGGTGAACTATCCCTTTAACTAGGGTTTCTAGTAGGCTACACAAATAGTAACACTTACTAGAGCTATGCAATTAGGTTCAACTGTTGCACATTGTCAGCTAAAAAGTTTTCAGTATTTGTTAGATTTTGCAGTGTATGCTGGACAAAATGGTTTATTCAATGCTGACATATATTGAAAATGCTATGGTATTTGAATATGGCCATCATTCAATATTATGGAATGCTTATAAAATTACCACAGTACTGTCACAGTACTTTTTTGTAAGAATATAATGCTTGTATGATTTCTTGGTAGCTTAAAAAAATCTCCTTACAAGCTGGTCTCATCTCAAGATGCTATAGAAAATCTGCACAATTTTCCACCCAAAAGATAATCTAAAGACCATCAGGTACAATATTATGCTTCATTTAGTAGGTAAAATACATAGAATCGGAGCATACTTGCAGGTTGTCCTTCACAAGCACTGCACAAATCAAAGTAGGCTAAGTTGCTTGGGGGTAAAGAACGTGGGGTTTAAGAGTCAGCAAAACCATTTCATTCTCTCTGGTCAGCATGTTTCAGGCAGAAAGTGTAATGGCCTTTTGTTACAGATTATACATAGAAAGGTGAAACATCTAAAATTATACATAACCTGAGTCACTGTGGAATTCACTGTGCACACATCAAAATTGAATCTGTCATTATTTTGTTGATGCAGCCATGTTTGTTATCTTGCGCCATTTGCTAATGTCTTCCCTAAATTAAATGCATTGCTATGCTAAGAGCTTTTAGAAAATGCAGCGGTTGTGGGAACAGGCATCATAGTCTCGGCTCGCTCGCCAAGAAAGTGGCATTAAAAGCTCTTGTTCAAAGGCTCATGTGAGGTACGTTGAACCCAGCGGCACATGTGGGGTTCAGATTCTCGAGTCAGCACACAAGATTTGCTGATTCCAGGGGAGGTTTGTATCCAGACACCATGTTTAATTGTTTACTCAGAGAACAGGTGCAGCAACAAACAGCTCCAAACTCATAATGGCTGTGTATCTTTGTTGTTTTCAGAGATTATTTTCCCTTGAGTTCAATTACTCCTATTTAGGTCTCACTCAGCAAAACGACAGAACAAAGAAATTCTCATTTCACACTATAACATATATAATATATAATATGTTTGTTAATTTTCACACATTAAATGATGAATGAAAACTGTCAGACACAGTTGGCATGAACAAAAATTGAACAAGAAAAAAAAAAGTAGGGCGGGACTTGATTTTGTCTGTATCATTTGTCTCGCTCTCGCAAGTAAAGTCATTGTAGAAGAGAAGAGGTTGCTACAAGAGGGAGATTAAGTTATTTTGATTAAAGATAACAAGGGCACATGAATATAAAGATGATGTGCATTGATAAATAGTTTATAATAAATACTGAAATATTCCATAAAAAATAATAATTGTCAATTTAGATTTCATGGTCAGCCTAATTTTGTTCAAAACTGAACCTGTAGTACATAGGATACATAAGAGGGAAATTACCTAAAGTCCCAAACAATTTCTTTATAGCTGTTTTATTATTATTTTATGCAGAGGTGGACAAAAGTACACAACTTCTTTACTTGAGTGAAAGTACAGATACTACTGGTCAACTATTACTCCGTTAAAAGTAAAAGACCTTAGTAAGACCTTAGTTTTTAAAAGTACTTAAGTAAAGTAAAAAGTCAATGTCAATGCATTGTTTTATTATTGTTGCATTGTTGTATGTAATACTTAGAGTACCTTATGCCTCTGAATCTATGCCTGCCTACCTACCCTCGTATGAATATCAAATGTATTTCTAGAACACAGTCCAGTAGTGGGATTGAGTGTGAGATTGAATAAGTGCACTTAATAACATCCATAATGGTTTCGGACACCCAAATGGCTCTTCCCTCAAATATTGCCCTATTTAAAGTGTTTTGGTTTTTAGTATGAATATGACGTCGGGTTCTGACGTCAAGACAAAATCGGGTTCTGACGTCATTCTGACATCGGGTTCTGACGTCAACCCGACTTTCATTTCCAGCCAAAATCCAACGTCTGTCCGACGTTGGATGTTGACATCAATCTGACGTCAGGTTCTGACGTCAACCCGACTTTCATTTCCAGCCAAAATCCAACGTCTGTCCGACGTTGGATGTTGACATCAATCTGACGTCAGGTTCTGACGTCAATCCGACTTTCATTTCCAACAAAAATCCAACGTCTCTCCGACGTTGGATGTTGACGTCAGTCCGACATCGGGTTCTGACGTCAATCCAACGTAGGGTTCTGACGTCAACCCGACTTCCATTTTCAACCAATATGCAACCACTGCAACCAGAATCATCCACTGACTGACATTACTACTTTCTTTTCAAGGACCTTGACAGAAATGTAGTGGAGTAAAAAGTACAATATTTGTCTTTCAAATTTAGTGAAGTTAAAGTAAATTGTTTCCAGAAAAAATAATACTCAAGTAAAAAACAGATACTCAAAAAGTGTACTTAAGTACAGTACTCAAGTAAATGTACTTTGTTACGGTCCACCTCTGATTTTATGATTGTGCTCATATTTTTTTCACAACTAATATATCGTTATTAGTTGATAAAATTATGAGCAGATAAAAAAATATTAATCTCACATAGCCCACGTGACCTTGAACTTATTTTTACGTTTTTCTTAGTTTTTCTCTTAGTGTGGCGTGCTCACCCTGTCCTCTGGGTGGCGTTACAGTCGAGCCTTCCATCAGACGGATTATTACTGAGCAGGACAGCTCTCAGATCTGGATAAGATAAAATAATGGACACAGGACTGTCTCATCTAGGTCAGTGTATGATGGAAGAGAAAACACATATATTACCACTAGTGTCACAGCTGAAGGTTTTACTGGCTCGTATGGCTGTATGGATTGATGTTCTCTGTGCAAGGCCAGTCTGTCCACTGCATCATTCTCAAGGTTCATGTGTGCTTTCACATAAACGAAGGCTTTTCCACACAATTTTACAGTAATTTAAACTTTTTCTTATTGCATAGGCCTTGGCTAGTTGTCACACTCTATATTTATTTATTTGATGTAGGCCTATCTTTAAAGTCTTGGCATTGACCCAACCCACTGTGCAATGTGACGTCGGAGTGACATCTTTTCTATGTAATTTTTGGACTTCCAATTTCGGTCCACTGAAGGGGTTGTTTTGTAATGCCAGGCGACGTCTTTTTTCGACGTCTACCGCACGTCTAATGTTGACGTCCGTGGGACCTCCGCGTAAGGGAGTGGTCGGTTGTGGACGTATTTTCAACATCAAATTTAGACTAATTTTAGACGTCGTTTTTATACACTTCTGTAACTGTAGTAAATAAAAAAATATTACATATTAATCATGTAAATTTCCTGCACCTGTCATAGACGTCCAAAAAAATTACCCAGTTCAAAAGTCAAATGTTGAACGTCAATATGACGTCATTTAGTTCACATTCAGGAAGTGTACAGTTTGCTAGAAAAGGGAGCGATAGAACCGGTTCCCCCGAGCGAACGGGAAAACGGCTTCTACAGCCGCTACTTTGTAGTGCTGAAGAAAGGAGAAGGTCTCCGCCCAATCCTGGACCTGAGACCCGTGAACAGGGCGCTTCACAAGCGCGCTTTCAAGATGACGACACTGAAACAGATCCTGGCACAAATTCGTCCCGGGGACTGGTTCGCTTCAGTGGACTTAAAGGACGTGTTATTATACATTTATTACAATGTAATAATACATTGTGTAATTATACCTTTATTACAGTGTAATAATACATTGTGTTATTACACATTTATTACAATGTAATAATACATTGTGTAATTATACCTTTATTACAGTGTAATAATACATTGTGTAATTATACCTTTATTACAGTGTAATAATACATTGTGTTATTATACATTTATTACAATGTAATAATACATTGTGTTATTATACATTTATTACAGTGTAATAATACATTGTGTTATACATTTATTACAATGTAATAATACATTGTGTTATACATTTATTACAATGTAATAATACATTGTGTAATTATACCTTTATTACAGTGTAATAATACATTGTGTAATTATACCTTTATTACAGTGTAATAATACATTGTGTTATTATACATTTATTACAATGTAATAATACATTGTGTAATTATACCTTTATTACAGTGTAATAATACATTGTGTAATTATACCTTTATTACAGTGTAATAATACATTGTTATTATACATTTATTACAGTGTAATAATACATTGTGTTATACATTTATTACAATGTAATAATACATTGTGTTATTATACATTTATTACAGTGTAATAATACATTGTGTTATACATTTATTACAATGTAATACTACATTGTGTTATTATACATTTATTACAGTGTAATAATACATTGTGTTATACCTTTATTACAGTGTAATAATACATTGTGTTATTATACATTTATTACAATGTATTAATACATTGTGTTATTATACATTTATTACAGTGTAATAATACATTGTGTTATTATACATTTATTACAATATAATAATACATTGTGTAATTATACCTTTATTACAGTGTAATAATACATTGTGTCATTATACCTTTATTACAGTGTAATAATACATTGTGTTATTATACATTTATTACAGTATAATAATACATTGTGTAATTATACCTTTATTACAGTGTAATAATACATTGTGTTATTATACATTTATTACATTGTGTTATTATACATTGTGTTATTATACATTACAGTATAATAATACATTGTGTTATTATACATTTATTACAGTGTAATAATACATTGTGTTATTATACATTTATTACATTGTGTTATTATACATTACAATGTATTAATACATTGTGTAATTATACCTTTATTACAGTGTAATAATACATTGTGTTATTATACATGTATTTCAGTATAATAATACATTGTGTTATTATACATTTATTACAGTGTAATAATACATTGTGTTATTATACATTTATTACATTGTGTTATTATACATTTATTACAATGTATTAATACATTGTGTAATTATACCTTTATTACAGTGTAATAATACATTGTGTTATTATACATTTATTATAGTATAATAATACATTGTGTTATTATACCTTATTACATTGTGTTATTATACATTTATTACAATGTATTAATACATTGTGTAATTATACCTTTATTACAGTGTAATAATACATTGTGTTATTATACATTTATTATAGTGTAATAATACATTGTGTTATTATACATTTATTACAATGTATTAATACATTGTGTAATTATACCTTTATTGCAGTGTAATAATAATTTGTGTTATTATACATTTATTATAGTGTAATAATACATTGTGTTATTATACATTTATTACAATGTATTAATACATTGTGTAATTATACCTTTATTACAGTGCAATAATACATTGTGTTATTATACATTTATTACAGTGCAATAATACATTGTGTTATTATACATTTATTACAGTATAATAATACATTGTGTTATTATACTTTTATTACATTGTGTTATTATACATTTATTACAGTGCAATACTACATTGTGTTATTATACATTTATTACAATGTAATAATACATTGTGTTATTATACATTTATTATAGTGTAATAATAAATTGTGTAATTATACCTTTATTACAGTGTAATAATAAATTGTGTAATAATACATTGTGTTATTATACATTTATTACAGTGTAATAATACATTGTGTAATTATACCTTTATTACAGTGTAATAATACATTGTGTTATTATACATTTATTATAGTGTAATAATACATTGTGTAATTATACCTTTATTACAGTGTAATAATACATTGTGTAATTATACCTTTATTACAGTGTAATAATACATTTTGTTATTATACATTTATTATAGTGTAATAATACATTGTTATTATACCTTTATTACAGTGTAATAATACATTGTGTTATTATACATTTATTATAGTGTAATAATACATTGTGTAATTATACCTTTATTACAGTGTAATAATACATTGTGTAATTATACCTTTATTACAGTGTAATAATACATTGTGTTATTATACATTTATTATAGTGTAATAATACATTGTGTTATTATACATTTATTACAGTATAATAATACATTGTGTTATTATACCTTTATTACATTGTGTTATTATACATTTATTACAATGTATTAATACATTGTGTATTATACCTTTATTAGTGTAATAATACATTGTGTTATTATACCTTTATTACAGTGTAATAATACATTGTGTTATTATACCTTTATTACATTGTGTTATTATACATTACAATGTATTAATACATTGTGTATTATACCTTTATTAGTGTAATAATACATTGTGTTATTATACCTTTATTATAGTGTAATAATACATTGTGTAATTATACCTTTATTACAGTGTAATAATACATTGTGTAATTATACCTTTATTACAGTGTAATAATACATTGTGTTATTATACATTTATTATAGTGTAATAATACATTGTGTTATTATACATTTATTACAGTATAATAATACATTGTGTTATTATACCTTTATTACATTGTGTTATTATACATTTATTACAATGTATTAATACATTGTGTATTATACCTTTATTAGTGTAATAATACATTGTGTTATTATACATTTATTACAATGTAATAATACATTGTGTTATTATACATTTATTACAGTATAATAATACATTGTGTTATTATACCTTTATTACAGTGTAATAATACATTGTGTTATTATACCTTTATTACATTGTGTTATTATACATTTATTACAATGTATTAATACATTGTGTAATTATACCTTTATTACAGTGTAATAATACATTGTGTTATTATACATTTATTACAGTGTAATAATACATTGTGCTATTATACATTTATTACAATGTATTAATACATTGTGTTATTATACCTTTATTATAGTGTAATAATACATTGTGTTATTATACATTTATTACAGTGTAATAATACATTGTGTTATTATACATTTATTACAATGTAATAATACATTGTGTAATTATACCTTTATTACAGTGTAATAATACGTTGTGTTATTATACATTTATTACAATGTAATAATACATTGTGTAATTATACCTTTATTAGTGTAATAATACATTGTGTTATTATACATTTATTATAGTGTAATAATACATTGTGTAATTATACCTTTATTACAGTGTAATAATACATTGTGTAATTATACCTTTATTACAGTGTAATAATACATTTTGTTATTATACATTTATTATAGTGTAATAATACATTGTTATTATACCTTTATTACAGTGTAATAATACATTGTGTTATTATACATTTATTATAGTGTAATAATACATTGTGTAATTATACCTTTATTACAGTGTAATAATACATTGTGTAAGTATACCTTTATTACAGTGTAATAATACATTGTGTTATTATACATTTATTATAGTGTAATAATACATTGTGTTATTATACATTTATTACAGTATAATAATACATTGTGTTATTATACCTTTATTACATTGTGTTATTATACATTTATTACAATGTATTAATACATTGTGTATTATACCTTTATTAGTGTAATAATACATTGTGTTATTATACCTTTATTACAGTGTAATAATACATTATGTTATTATACCTTTATTACAGTGTAATAATACATTGTGTTATTATACATTTATTACAATGTAATAATACATTGTGTTATTATACATTTATTACAGTATAATAATACATTGTGTTATTATACCTTTATTACAGTGTAATAATACATTGTGTTATTATACCTTTATTACATTGTGTTATTATACATTTATTACAATGTATTAATACATTGTGTAATTATACCTTTATTACAGTGTAATAATACATTGTGTTATTATACATTTATTACAGTGTAATAATACATTGTGCTATTATACATTTATTACAATGTATTAATACATTGTGTTATTATACCTTTATTATAGTGTAATAATACATTGTTATTATACATTTATTACAGTGTAATAATACATTGTGTTATTATACATTTATTACAATGTAATAATACATTGTGTAATTATACCTTTATTACAGTGTATTAATACGTTGTGTTATTATACATTTATTACAATGTAATAATACATTGTGTAATTATACCTTTATTACAGTGTAATAATACATTGTGTAATTATACCTTTATTACAGTGTAATAATACATTGTGTTATTATACATTTATTACAGTGTAATAATACATTGTGTAATTATACCTTTATTAGGCTACCGTGTAATAATACATTGTGTAATTATACCTTTATTACAGTGTAATAATACATTGTGTTATTATACATTTATTACAGTGTAATAATACATTGTGTTATTATACATTTATTACAATGTAATAATACATTGTGTAATTATACCTTTATTACAATGTAATAATACATTGTGTAATTATACATTTATTACAGTGTAATAATACATTGTGTTATTATACATTTATTACAATGTAATAATACATTGTGTAATTATACCTTTATTACAGTGTAATAATACATTGTGTTATTATACATTTATTACAGTGTAATAATACATTGTGTAATTATACCTTTATTACAGCGTAATAATACATTGTGTTATTATACATTTATTACAGTGTAATAATACATTGTGTTATTATACATTTATTACAATGTAATAATACATTGTGTAATTATAACTTTATTACAGTGTAATAATACATTGTGTTATTATACATTTATTACAATGTAATAATACATTGTGTAATTATAACTTTATTACAGTGTAATAATACATTGTGTCAATATATAACTTATTACAGTGTAATAATACATTGTGTTATTATACATTTATTACAGTATAATAATACATTGTGTAATTATACCTTTATTACAGTGTAATAATACATTGTGTTATTATACATTTATTACATTGTGTTATTATACATTGTGTTATTATACATTTATTACAGTATAATAATACATTGTGTTATTATACATTTATTACAGTGTAATAATACATTGTGTTATTATACATTTATTACATTGTGTTATTATACATTACAATGTATTAATACATTGTGTAATTATACCTTTATTACAGTGTAATAATACATTGTGTTATTATACATGTATTACAGTATAATAATACATTGTGTTATTATACATTTATTACAGTGTAATAATACATTGTGTTATTATACATTTATTACATTGTGTTATTATACATTTATTACAATGTATTAATACATTGTGTAATTATACCTTTATTACAGTGTAATAATACATTGTGTTATTATACATTTATTATAGTATAATAATACATTGTGTTATTATACCTTATTACATTGTGTTATTATACATTTATTACAATGTATTAATACATTGTGTAATTATACCTTTATTACAGTGTAATAATACATTGTGTTATTATACATTTATTATAGTGTAATAATACATTGTGTTATTATACATTTATTACAATGTATTAATACATTGTGTAATTATACCTTTATTGCAGTGTAATAATAATTTGTGTTATTATACATTTATTATAGTGTAATAATACATTGTGTTATTATACATTTATTACAATGTATTAATACATTGTGTAATTATACCTTTATTACAGTGCAATAATACATTGTGTTATTATACATTTATTACAGTGCAATAATACATTGTGTTATTATACATTTATTACAGTATAATAATACATTGTGTTATTATACTTTTATTACATTGTGTTATTATACATTTATTACAATGTAATAATACATTGTGTTATTATACATTTATTATAGTGTAATAATAAATTGTGTAATTATACCTTTATTACAGTGTAATAATACATTGTGTATTATTATACATTTATTACAGTGTAATAATACATTGTGTTATTATACATTTATTACAGTGTAATAATACATTGTGTTATTATACATTTATTACAGTGTAATAATACATTGTGTTATTATACATTTATTACAGTGTAATACATTGTGTTATTATACATTTATTACAGTGTAATAATTCATTGTGTTATTATACATTTATTACAGTGTAATAATTTATTGTGTTATTATACATTTATTACAGTGTAATAATTCATTGTGTTATTATATATTTATTACAGTGTAATAATACATTGTGTTATTATACATTTATTACAGTGTAATAATACATTGTGTTATTATACCTTTATTACAGTGTAATAATACATTGTGTTATTATACATTTATTAAAGTGTAATAATACATTGTGTTATTATACATTTATTACAGTGTAATAATACATTGTGTAATTATACCTTTATTACAGTGTAATAATACATTGTGTTATTATACATTTATTACAGTGTAATAATACATTGTGTTATTATACATTTATTACAATGTAATAATACATTGTGTAATTATACCTTTATTACAATGTAATAATACATTGTGTAATTATACCTTTATTACAGTGTAATAATACATTGTATTATACATTTATTACAGTGTAATAATACATTGTGTTATTATACATTTATTACAGTGTAATAATACATTGTGTAATTATACCTTTATTACAGTGTAATAATACATTGTGTTATTATACATTTATTACAGTGTAATAATACATTGTGTAATTATACCTTTATTACAGTGTAATAATACATTGTGTTATTATACATTTATTACAGTGTAATAATACATTGTGTTATTATACATTTATTACAATGTAATAATACATTGTGTAATTATACCTTTATTACAATGTAATAATACATTGTGTAATTATACCTTTATTACAGTGTAATAATACATTGTATTATACATTTATTACAGTGTAATAATACATTGTGTTATTATACATTTATTACAGTGTAATAATACATTGTGTAATTATACCTTTATTACAGTGTAATAATACATTGTGTAATTATACATTTATTACAGTGTAATAATACATTGTGTTATTATACATTTATTACAATGTAATAATACATTGTGTAATTATACCTTTATTACAGTGTAATAATACATTGTGTTATTATACATTTATTACAGTGTAATAATACATTGTGTAATTATACCTTTATTACAGCGTAATAATACATTGTGTTATTATACATTTATTACAGTGTAATAATACATTGTGTTATTATACATTTATTACAATGTAATAATACATTGTGTAATTATAACTTTATTACAGTGTAATAATACATTGTGTTATTATACATTTATTACAATGTAATAATACATTGTGTAATTATAACTTTATTACAGTGTAATAATACATTGTGTTATACCTTTATTACAGTGTAATAATACATTGTGTTATTATACATTTATTACAATGTATTAATACATTGTGTTATTATACATTTATTACAGTGTAATAATACATTGTGTTATTATACATTTATTACAATATAATAATACATTGTGTAATTATACCTTTATTACAGTGTAATAATACATTGTGTCATTATACCTTTATTACAGTGTAATAATACATTGTGTTATTATACATTTATTACAGTATAATAATACATTGTGTAATTATACCTTTATTACAGTGTAATAATACATTGTGTTATTATACATTTATTACATTGTGTTATTATACATTGTGTTATTATACATTTATTACAGTATAATAATACATTGTGTTATTATACATTTATTACAGTGTGTTATTATACATTGTGTTATTATACATTTATTACAGTATAATAATACATTGTGTAATTATACCTTTATTACAGTGTAATAATACATTGTGTTATTATACATTTATTACAGTATAATAATACATTGTGTAATTATACCTTTATTACAGTGTAATAATACATTGTGTTATTATACATTTATTACATTGTGTTATTATACATTGTGTTATTATACATTTATTACAGTATAATAATACATTGTGTTATTATACATTTATTACATTGTGTTATTATACATTGTGTTATTATACATTTATTACAGTGTAATAATACATTGTGTTATTATACATTTATTACATTGTGTTATTATACATTACAATGTATTAATACATTGTGTAATTATACCTTTATTACAGTGTAATAATACATTGTGTTATTATACATTTATTATAGTATAATAATACATTGTGTTATTATACCTTATTACATTGTGTTATTATACATTTATTACAATGTATTAATACATTGTGTAATTATACCTTTATTACAGTGTAATAATACATTGTGTTATTATACATTTATTATAGTGTAATAATACATTGTGTTATTATACATTTATTACAATGTATTAATACATTGTGTAATTATACCTTTATTGCAGTGTAATAATAATTTGTGTTATTATACATTTATTATAGTGTAATAATACATTGTGTTATTATACATTTATTACAATGTATTAATACATTGTGTAATTATACCTTTATTACAGTGCAATAATACATTGTGTTATTATACATTTATTACAGTGCAATAATACATTGTGTTATTATACATTTATTACAGTATAATAATACATTGTGTTATTATACTTTTATTACATTGTGTTATTATACATTTATTACAGTGCAATACTACATTGTGTTATTATACATTTATTACAATGTAATAATACATTGTGTTATTATACATTTATTATAGTGTAATAATAAATTGTGTAATTATACCTTTATTACAGTGTAATAATACATTGTGTATTATTATACATTTATTACAGTGTAATAATACATTGTGTTATTATACATTTATTACAGTGTAATAATACATTGTGTTATTATACATTTATTACAGTGTAATAATACATTGTGTTATTATACATTTATTACAGTGTAATAATACATTGTGTAATTATACATTTATTACAGTGTAATAATACATTGTGTTATTATACATTTATTACAGTGTAATAATACATTGTGTAATTATACCTTTATTACAGTGTAATACATTGTGTTATTATACATTTATTACAGTGTAATAATTCATTGTGTTATTATACATTTATTACAGTGTAATAATTTATTGTGTTATTATACATTTATTACAGTGTAATAATTCATTGTGTTATTATATATTTATTACAGTGTAATAATACATTGTGTTATTATACATTTATTACAGTGTAATAATACATTGTGTTATTATACCTTTATTACAGTGTAATAATACATTGTGTTATTATACATTTATTACAGTGTAATAATACATTGTGTAATTATACCTTTATTACAGTGTAATAATACATTGTGTTATTATACCTTTATTACAGTGTAATAATACATTGTGTTATTATACATTTATTACAGTGTAATAATACATTGTGTAATTATACCTTTATTACAGTGTAATAATACATTGTGTTATTATACATTTATTACAGTGTAATAATACATTGTGTTATTATACATTTATTACAATGTAATAATACATTGTGTAATTATACCTTTATTACAATGTAATAATACATTGTGTAATTATACCTTTATTACAGTGTAATAATACATTGTATTATACATTTATTACAGTGTAATAATACATTGTGTTATTATACATTTATTACAGTGTAATAATACATTGTGTAATTATACCTTTATTACAGTGTAATAATACATTGTGTTATTATACATTTATTACAGTGTAATAATATATTGTGTTATTATACCTTTATTACAGTGTAATAATATATTGTGTTATTATACATTTATTACAGTGTAATATACATTGTGTTATTATACCTTTATTACAGTGTAATAATACATTGCGTTATTATACCTTTATTACAGTGTAATAATACATTGTGTTATTATACATTTATTACAATGTAATAATACATTGTGTTATTATACCTTTATTACAGTGTAATAATACATTGTGTTATTATACCTTTATTACAGTGTAATAATACATTGTGTTATTATACCTTTATTAGTGTAATATACATTGTGTTATTATACCTTTATTACAGTGTAATAATACATTGTGTTATTATACATTTATTACAATGTAATAATACATTGTGTAATTATACCTTTATTACAGTGTAATAATACATTGTGTAATTATACCTTTATTACAGTGTAATAATACATTGTGTTATTATACATTTATTACAGTGTAATAATACATTGTGTTATTATACATTTATTACAGTGTAATAATACATTGTGTACTTATACCTTTATTACAGTGTAATAATACATTGTGTTATTATACATTTATTACAATGTAATAATACATTGTGTAATTATACCTTTATTACAGTGTAATAATACATTGTGTAATTATACCTTTATTACAGTGTAATAATACATTGTGTTATTATACCTTTATTACAATGTAATAATACATTGTGTAATTATACCTTTATTACAGTGTAATAATACATTGTGTTATTATACCTTTATTACAATGTAATACATTGTGTAATAATACATTGTGTTATTATACCTTTATTACAATGTAATAATACATTGTGTAATTATACCTTTATTACAATGTAATAATACATTGTGTAATTATACCTTTATTACAATGTAATACATTGTGTAATTATACCTTTATTACAATGTAATAATACATTGTGTTATTATACCTTTATTACAATGTAATAATACATTGTGTAATTATACCTTTATTACAATGTAATAATACATTGTGTTATTATACCTTTATACCTTTATTACAATGTAATAATACATTGTGTAATTATACCTTTATTACAGTGTAATAATACATTGTGTTATTATACCTTTATTACAATGTAATAATACATTGTGTAATTATACCTTTATTACAATGTAATAATACATTGTGTTATTATACCTTTATACCTTTATTACAATGTAATAATACATTGTGTAATTATACCTTTATTACAGTGTAATAATACATAGTGTAATTATACCTTTATTACAGTGTAATAATACATTGTGTTATACATTTATTACAGTGTAATAATACATTGTGTAATTATACCTTTATTAGGCTACAGTGTAATAATACATTGTGCAATTATACCTTTATTACAGTGTGTTATTATACCTTTATTACAGTGTGTTATTATACCTTTATTACAGTGTAATAATACATTGTGTTATTATACATTTATTACAGTGTAATAATACATTGTGTAATTATACCTTTATTAGGCTACAGTGTAATAATACATTGTGCAATTATACCTTTATTACAGTGTGTTATTATACCTTTATTACAGTGTGTTATTATACCTTTATTACAGTGTAATAATACATTGTGTATTTATACATTTATTACAGTATAATAATACATTGAGTTATTATACCTTTATTACAGTATAATAGTGTTTTTATACATTTATTACAGTGCAATAATACATTGTGTAATTATACATTTATTACAGTGCAATAATACATTGTGTTATTATACATTTATTACAGTGCAATAATACATTGTGTAATTATACCTTTATTACAGTGCAATAATACATTGTGTTATTATACATTTATTACAGTGCAATAATACATTGTGTAATTATACCTTTATTACAGTGCAATAATACATTGTGTTATTATACATTTATTACAGTGCAATAATACATTGTGTAATTATACCTTTATTACAGTGTAATAATACATTGTGTTATTATACATTTATTACAGTTTAATAATACATTGAGTTATTATACCTTTATTACAGTGTGTTATTATACCTTTATTACAGTGTGTTATTATACCTTTATTACAGTGCAATAATACATTGTGTTATTATACATTTATTACAGTGCAATAATACATTGTGTAATTATACCTTTATTACAGTGTAATAATACATTGTGTATTTATACATTTATTACAGTGTTATTATACCTTTATTACAGTGTGTTATTATACCTTTATTACAGTGTGTTATTATACCTTTATTACAGTGTAATAATACATTGTGTATTTATACATTTATTACAGTATAATAATACATTGAGTTATTATACCTTTATTACAGTATAATAATACAGTGTTTTTATACATTTATTACAGTGCAATAATACATTGTGTTATTATACATTTATTACAGTGCAATAATACATTGTGTTATTATACCTTTATTACAGTGTAATAATACATTGTGTTATTATACATTTATTACAATGTAATAATACATAGTGTAATTATACCTTTATTACAGTGTAATAATACATTGTGAAATTATATTTTTATTACAATGTAATAATACACTGTGTTATTATACCTTGAAATTATACCTTTATTATAATGTAATAATACATTGTTATTATACCTTTATTACAGTGTAATAATACATTGTGAAATTATACCTTTATTACAATGTAATAATACATGTGTAATTATACCTTTATTACAGTGTTAGTATACCTTTATTATATACCTTTATTACAGTGTTATTATACCTTTATTACAGTGTTATAATACATTGTGCAAGTATACCTTTATTACAGTGTTTTAAATACATTTATTTCAGTGTAATAATGCATTGTGTAATTATAGCTTTATTGCAGTGTAATAATACATTGTGTTATTATTAGTGCTGTCAAAGTTAGCGCGTTAATAACGCGTTAACGCAAAATCATATTAACGGCACAAATTTTTTTAACAGCCGATTAAGGTATTATTAAAAGGTATTTTCTGTTTGACCCGTGGCCCAACCCCTAGTTGGAGAAATGGAGATACACAGTGTTGCCAACTTAGCGACATTGCAGACCCCTTTAGCCATTTTTTTCCATCAAAAAAGCGCCCAAACCTTATTTAGTTTCTGAGAATCGCCGGTACTGCTCTCCCAGCACGCGCGCGCACCCCTCTCTCTCTCTCTCTCTCTCTCTCTCTCTGGTTATGTTTATTGGGTCGCATTTTAGTCACTATTTCAAATTCATTCCGTTGTTTGACAAAAGAAACAGTAAAATATACCAATGAAAACAGTTTTATTCAGAATTTAGCTTCATTAAAATGGGCACAGAGAGAGACAGACTAATGTAATAATAAATAATAAATGTACATTTAGCATTTTCAGAAGAGCTGCCCTGTCATGCAAAAATCTAAGCATGTTTGTGTTAATAAATTGCTCAGTGCAAAGAAAGAGAATGAGAATCTGGTATTTTTTTGTTCTTTCTACATGTGTCTAATAGACATGAACAAGTTCTTTGAAAAACATCTATGACCTTTGAAACATGTCTCGTCTTCATGCTCTATGTTGACTATGGTTTCAATAATAAACATACATTTGCATAAAGCATCCATATTTATCCATGCCCATGTTGATTTAGAGTATTACAAACTTGAAAAGTTTTCATTTAAGGTACATTTAGAACAAATAAAAAATGTGCGATGAATTGCGATTAATCGCGAGTTAACTCATGACAATCATGCGATTAATCGCGATTAAATTTTTTAATCGATTGACAGCCCTAGTTATTATACCTTTATTACAATGTAATACATTGTGTAATTATACCTTTATTACAGTGTAATATAAATGTGTAATTATACCTTTATTAAAGTGTGATAATATCTTTATTACAGTGAAATTATACATTGATCACCACATTTCTCAACACATTAAGTAATTTTACGATGCGATAAGGGCTCCCCCTCCCTACAAAAGCCAGTTTAACCACTGGTACGCATGGTAACTCGGCAACTACGCATGATTTGTTGTAGTATGATTGCGTAAAGGGAACAGGAATTCCGATAGGGAACAGAATCGACTGCTTCACCGGCAGCGTAATATTCTGTGTGATTAATGTTAATCCAACAACAAAAGAAAATAGACAGTCACCCAATGCTTGAATGAATAAATTTAATCTATTTATGTCACGGTGTGGGTTGTGTCTTGTTCTTGTCTGTCATGTGTTCCCCTGTCTTTGCATGTTTAGCTGTCTCCTGTTATGTTGATTAGTCTTCCCAGGTGTTTCTTATTTACCACACCCCCTTGTTATCTTGTTTAGCTTGGTTGTCTGTGTATTTAAGCCCTGTGTGTTAGTTCAGTCATTGTGAGTTATTGATGTTGTGAGGTTGCATGTTCTTTGTTCTGTTCTGAAGTCTGAGTTTATGTCAAAGTTCTAGTTAATTTAATAAAAACACCGTTGCACTTGGATCCTGCTTCTTGCTTCCTGCTCTGCATCGTAACAGAATAACTCACCAAGAAATGGATCCAGCAACTGTGAGCAACCAGGCCCTAAGGAGTTTCCTTGCTACTTTATTTCAAGATGGCCAGCCCATTGAAAGGTATGTGAAGGACTTCTGGGCTTGCTGCCATTTAGCGTCACTAGATGACGTTCAGCTCATGGATCTGTTCTGGAGCGGTCTGGACGAGGATATCGCTCAAATGATGCCAGAGGACTATACCGGCTGGACGCTAGAAAGGTATATCGACCTGGCCCTTTTCCTGGGTAATTCGTCGTTTGCTGTGGGTGTGGAGGAGACGCTTCGTGGACCCGCAGTGTCCCTTCAGCCTGTTCTTCACGTCACGCCAGCCATCAAGCTAGTCACCGGATCGGTCTATTATCGTCCAGGACTGGTATCCAGTGTGGCCGATTCCCCGCTGAGGTCAGTACGTGTTGCCATAAGGGCCATTGTGCAGGAGTCTTGTCCCGCCGAGACTATCCTGCATAAATCATGTTTCACCGAGACCTTCCTGCCTGAGTATCTTCCTGCCGAGCCTGCACTTCACGCCAGTCCAGCCGAGCCTGCACTTCACGCCAGTCCAGAGCTGTGTTCACCGCTGGTCCTGCCCAGCACAAAGCCTTCACCGCTGGTCCTGCCCAGCACAAAGCCTTCACCGCTGGTCCTGCCCAGCACAAAGCCTTCACCGCTGGTCCTGCCGCCCAGCACAGAGCCCTCTTCGTCGCTGGTCCTGCCCAGCTCAAAGCCTTCTTCGCCGCTGGTCCTGCCCAGCCCAAAGCCCTCTTCGCCGCTGGTCCTGCCCAGCTCAAAGCCCTCTTCATCGCTGGTCTTAACCAGCTCAGAGTCCTCTTCGCCGCTGGTCCTACCCAGCTCAAAGCCCTCGCTGCCGCTGGTCCCGTCAAGCTCAGAGCGCGCTGATCCTGATCCAGAGCCAGAGCTTCACGTCAGTCCTGCCGAGCCAGAGCCAGAGTTTCACGTCAGTCCTGCCGAGCCAGAGCCAGAGCTTCACGTCAGTCCTGCCGAGCCAGAGCCAGAGCTTCACGTCAGTCCTGCCGAGCCAGAGCCAGAGCTTCACGTCACGTCCGCCCGTCCAGAGTCTCGTCCCGCCGAGACTGAATCTGATCCTGAGCCTGAATCTGTTCCTCTTCCTCTTTCTGCGCCTGTGTCTTCGGACAAGATGGCCGACTCCACGCCTGTGTCTTCGGACAAGATGGCCGGCTCCACGCCTGTGTCTTCGGACAAGATGGCCGACTCCACGCCTGTGTCTCCGGACAAGATGGCCGAAACCACGCCTGTGTCTCAGGACAAGATGGTCTCCGCCGAGCCAGTGTCTTCGGACAAGATGGCCGCCGCTGAGCCGGTTCCTGTCCCTGAGCCGGTGTCTGTTCCTGTCCCTGAGCCGGTGTCTGTTCCTGTCTCTGTGTCTGTTCCTGTTCCTGAGCCAGTGTCTGTTCCTGTGCCATGGTCACCTCCGTGGCCGCCTGAAGGGTCGTCTCCTCCCTGGCCTCCCGAAGGGTCGTCGCCTCCCGAAGGGTCGTCGCCTCCCAAGTGGTCGTCGCCTCCCTGGCCGCCTGAAGGGTCGTCTCCGCCCTGGCCGCCTGCACAGCCTGCTCCGCCCTGGCCGCCTGCACAGCCTGCTCCGCCCTGGCCGCCTGCACAGCCTGCTCTGCCCTTGGCCGCCTGCATGTCCTGCTCCACCCTTGTCGCCCACGCTCCACGGCCCAGGCCCGCCTTGCCTATATCCTGTTCCCAGTGCGGGCCTGGCCCTCAGGCCCTCCCCCAAGACCGCCTCCGCTTCACCGCCCTCCTGAACTTTTTGTTTTTATGGGCGTCGGGAGCCGCCCATGGGGGGGGGGCTATGTCACGGTGTGGGTTGTGTCTTGTTCTTGTCTGTCATGTGTTCCCCTGTCTTTGCATGTTTAGCTGTCTCCTGTTATGTTGATTAGTCTTCCCAGGTGTTTCTTATTTACCACACCCCCTTGTTATCTTGTTTAGCTTGGTTGTCTGTGTATTTAAGCCCTGTGTGTTAGTTCAGTCATTGTGAGTTATTGATGTTGTGAGGTTGCATGTTCTTTGTTCTGTTCTGAAGTCTGAGTTTATGTCAAAGTTCTAGTTAATTTAATAAAAACACCGTTGCACTTGGATCCTGCTTCTTGCTTCCTGCTCTGCATCGTAACAATTTATTAAGAATCAGTCTATAGTTAATTTATAGAGTGAAGACCTTGTTTCAGCTACAGAAGGTCTATAGCTTTCAAAAAAGAAATTAAGCACTGTTTATTTTATTTGTATCTTATAGTATTTGTCATATTGTTTGTAATTTGCTTTTTTGCTTATTTTTAATTACAAAGATACAATTAAATTATATATCTATATTATAATTATAAAATTACATTTAAAAAATATGAAATGACTCGTATCATGAAATAAGATTTTGGTCATCCCAATCTGTTCAGAGTTGTGAAAGGTTTGTAAATGTTAGCATGATTGATAATAATGTGAATGTTGCAAACATCTTGGTAAGGACGTTCACACTGACATGTAATTATTATTATTTTTAATTAAGGGGAGGGAATGGTCATAAAGCAGGGCAGGATCATACTGGTCATGTGAGTTTTTAGCTTTTTAAAATTAATTTATAAAACAATGATTAAGTTCTGTCATATTTTTCAATTACTTTTACTGTTTTAGTTTTTTTGCCGTGGTATCGATTCAGTATCGGTATTGAGGTATTTTGGTCTGTTATCGTATCGAAGTCAAAATTTTGGTATCGTGACGACACTAGAATAAAGTGATAAATAGGGAGAGAGGAGAGTTCCAAACCTCTCGCGGTCCACTGCCATGCAGACACACACGGTATAAATGATAAGTCTCAAGACGCATGTTGTGTTCTGACAGGCCATCTCCGTCCTCACCTCAGCCTTGAGCTCAGCAAGGTCAGTAGACCAAGGCCCTCTCTTCTCATGATCCTGTCCGCTCTCACCTCGCCTGTCCAGATGGCCTTCTGGGGAAGAGTAAACATGGTGCACTGTATATTTAGTGTTGAATAAACAAAAGATTTTCTTTCAGAGAAAAAGTTTAATCATCCCAACTAACAGGGAACTCGCTCAGAACTTTGATTAACGTTGTGGCAAAGTTATCTGGTCATCAAATTATCATCGTTCATAGAACATAGAACACACTGGCACTCTGAAACCGGTTTTCAAAAGGTTGAGTTTCCAGGCCCCCAAACCACTGTTGTTGTGTAAATGAAAGACCAAAATACATAAAAAAAATTCAGTTTTTAGTTGAAAAATATAGTGTAAACAGCCCATTAGTTTCCTCTTTTAATATTTATTGTTCACTTCCAACAATTCCTGTTTCCACATATCAAAATATTAAATCTTTCAAATATTTTTCATTCAAGAATAATCAAGATTTTAAAATCAAACATAGGGACACTTTTTGCCATTGAGATGACTTGGAAAAAGTGTCAGAATCATCCTGAATTCACGCCTATTACAAACATAATACATATTCATTTGTCATTCCTAATTGTAAATGATTCATCCGTGCACAGTACAACAAATAATATTTTCCAAATTGTTTGTTTTTATAATTTTTAATCAAAATGTAGTAACTTGCTATTTCTATGAAATTACTTTCCTTTTTTACAGACGTCTTATATCAGCCATGGAAGCTAGTTGTGTTCAGAGGAAGAGGAAAATGAAGGTTAGAAAATATTGATTTTCATTTTAGGGAACACTATCCATTTAATGAATTAAACTAACAAAACGACATTTGTAATATTAATAATATTTAATGTTATTAATTAATTGTAGTATTTTTGTATGATGCAAAAGGTATGTTACCATGGCAATACCATCATAACCCCATTGTACTTGTTGCCTAACAATTCTCATACTTTATTGCTTAAGCATATAAACCTTTAATTGTTGCCTCATGCACTCCAATGCAAAATGCAATCAAATTAAAAAGGAAGAAAAGGGAATAGCATTCATTTATTCAGAAAACAATTTTAGGAACAAAGGAAAGGGTCCACAAAGACTGGTCGAAACAACATTTTATTAGAAAAGAAAAGCATTAGAAACACTTTGCACCCGTTCAGTGCCAGCATGTTGGAATATCTCGTATTTAAGACGCTGCGGGCCCAGCGACCGCATGAGTTTCATCTCCAGCACAATGATTCAGTTACACCATGAAATGCACAAGACACAAATCTGCAGATGTAGATATCTCAATGACATAATCAACACCAGATATATCTGTTATGTAATTTATATCTACAATATCTACCTCATACAAAAAATAGCATGTCATCATTATTCACGGGAGCATCAAAAAAAACAAATCAATTATCATCGATGGTGCGCGCTCTCCACCTCTCCAGTGGCACAGAGAACATTTTCATTCTCTTTACTGAATAACGGACGATAAAGGATGTATTTTTGCTGAATATTCATTCTCTTTAATTATAAAACACAATCTCATATGATGTGAAGAGGGTTGGAGTGTAATGCTCTGAAAACCAAACCATCCATCAAGTCTCTCATAAAGCTAATGAGCTCTTGTGCACCTGCGCTCCAGCTCACGTGAACGGGACGTGGTGAAAGAGACAAAACGTGAGCGGGTGAAAGTTTATGGAGAGATTGTGAGATAATTATGCTACTCAAGAGCATTTAGAGTGAGCTGAAAGGCCGGTCTGCAACTGCACCCTCACTTGAAATTAATTCGGTACATCGTCGACCAGAGAACCATTAAACTTCGTTAATAAGCATATTGCATGATCACAAAGGGTTTAAATATATGCACAAGATATAAAATAATACTGTTTATACCATATCTCATTATACACCAATGGTTTTCATTTTTATTTGTGCTCTCACTGGAAGCACCAGCTTGATTTGGTCATTGTAGCCGACCAATGCAAGATTTATGTGTGTAAATACTGTACTCAAGAGGTCAGGGTTAAGCTAGTTGGCATGACCAGGTTAGTTCTAGATGGTAGATGCTATTTCATTCCATAATTTTTTAGCGTAGCGATGAATGGAAATGCTAACAGACAGCTTTCTCAAGGTAGATTTACTTGACTGTAATGCCTGATAAAGGCTACTAATATTGTGAATAAAAACAAATACCAACATACTGTTGTCCATAAAGTCTCATAAAAATACCTTGTATGTTTGAATAAATAAATCATTTATCTAAAAAAAAAAAAAAAAAAAAAAAAAAATCACAGCACCACTCCTTTAATACTTTTTTTTTTTTTTTACACATAATTAGTTTAGGCCCAACAACAAAGGGAATACATTAGATGGCTAAACACTGTTAAAGCTGAGGGAATCTTCTGATCATGTAGAGCGACGGCTGAAACCGCACATTCATGCACGTCAAACATTGTCAACAAACAATGCTGATTTAAACATATGCAAATTCTGTTGGTTAGCTGGTTTAGAATCAAACTCTACAACCAATTTTTTAGGGGTTGGGTCATAGTTGACATTTGGGCGGGAGTTTTTTCTCGTCAGCCTTCGATCAGCCATCTCTGTTTACATCAAGTACAAGCAAGCTGGCATTAAATGTGATCGGTAACACTTTACAATAAGGCTGAATTTATTAACATTACTATAGTTAATGCAGGCCCTATTATGAAAGTAAGATCAAGCGTAGGACAGTTTCTTCGAAACATTTCATAAATGAACCCTTTATGCCAAAAAGCTTGTATATAAGAAGAAATTCTTAAATGATTGCATATTTTCATGTTTAACAGGCTATTCCAGTTTTTCCTACTGATACAGTATGTTTACGAGCTGCATTGTATTTAATTTAAAATGTATTAAAATTAATATAATTAAGCTAGATTTATAACAAGGTTTTTAATGTTATCTAAACCTATTAAAATCATTTTCATTCATTAAAAAAAGTTTAAATAAAATATAAATATTACGCCTAGATGAAAACAAAATGTTAAAATGGCTAATGTCATGTTGCGTTGGCAAATAACTGAAAAAGGGGCATTAAATGAAGCTAAAACTGAAAAAAATAAAATACAAAACAAAAAATACAAAATCTTAAACTAAAATGAAAACGAAATATACAAATATTAATAAATACTAAAATAATATATAAATAATACTGAAATAACACTGATTAATAAATGCTGTAAAAATGTTGTTTATTGTGCATATTGCATTAACTAATGTTAACAAATTTACCCTTTTCATAAAGTGTTACTTGTAGATCATTTTTGAGGCTAATATAATACAAAGATCAATTTAAAGACATTGCCAAAGCTTTGTGTTCAGAAGAAGCTGAGATTCTTCCATAATTAAAAGAAAGCTTTGCACAAACTGCTATTACTGTCCAGCACAAGTACAAAATAAATAGCATAAATATATAATAAATATAATAAATTAGTAAAAAGATCAAAACATTAACATTTACATCATAGAGGAGTTACATATATTGCTACATTGACAAACCGTTTTAAAACACTATTTATTAAAAGTAAATTAATAAATGTGCAAAGATTCTTACAGGACGGTGGTTATAAGTGATACGAGTGATACATGTGATATGACTGCCCTCCATTTGATGCATTCTGTTCATATTGGACATCCCAAGACGACATTCACTCTCGCCACCAAATGTTCCCGTTAACGTGATGTTGGCGTCTGTAGAATAGTGAATGTGGATTCGTTCTCGTTCCCTCTGACATGCCAGGCTCTCTGACACCTACTGCGAGTCACAGATGGCCCCATAATGACTGGAATTGCTAGAGGATCAGTCCAATTCATTTGCAGCCTATTTTCTGGCTGGGGTGCAAACCTTTAGGGGAAATGGTCTGCTTATCTGACTGCACCAACCACCGGCAATGTCCCCTATGATAAGACAACCCCACTCTATTCTATATCCAGACACACACCAGTGGAAGTGGAAACTTTGAAGACTATTTAAAGGTTTTTGTGTATGTCCGCCATATTGGATCACTTTATGTGCCTTTAAAACTGGGGTATGAATGGATATATATCTTGATAGTACATGTACGTTTCCAAGATGTCCATTCAATGTGTGCATTTTCATCTAAGGTTACGTTTACACGATAACGATGTACAACAACGTTCCCAATACCCATTGACGAAAACGAAAAAAAGCGCTGCATTATGCTGTCAGGCCAGTAGTTGACAATGTCACTTTGTAAAGAAACACTACACGCCATAGACTGAACACGTTATATGCATGAGCATGAAGGCATCGTTTTCACAAATTCACGTTTTTTGTAGTTTACACGGAGACAATAACGGTATAGTTTTCAAAAAATTGCACTCTGAAACCCGTTTTCAAAAGTTTGCGTTGTCAGGTCCCCAAAACACTGTTGTCGTGTAAATGAACGACCAAAATGTTCTTTCTTTTCTCCATTACGGTTTTAGTTGAAAACGGTGTTGTGTGAACGGCCCCTCAGATGCAAAATAAATGTTTTAACATTTAAATATGTTGCTAAAATTTTCCCTGTCAGATGCTAAAATATTTTGCAACATTTGTGATTAAGAATGTATCCTACATGACCAAAAGTATGTCGACAACACTTTCTAATTCCCTCCATTTGGCAAGGCCCAAACTGATTAGTCCCGCCCCCAACCCCAACAGTGTTTACACTTTTCTAGGAAATAAACCTTATTTTTAGTTGTGTCACCACATTAAATTATAGTAAGAGAAGGCATTTTAACATTAAACACCCTTTAATCACCTCTAAATTTGAATGTCATGCATTCCAGATGATGCACATCTTGGCAAGGTAACGTTCTAATAGCATGATGGAGTTCCTTTCCTCTCATTCTCATATCTTGCACAGAGTACTGACTGCTTCACTTATTTCCATGGGGCAAGACCTCATTCTGTCTATCAGTTAAGTTAAAGATTGCCTGAACAACACCAAAGGAGTTGCCAATTAGCATTGTGGATGATGCTATAAGCAAGACAATAGAAGATTCCATCACTCAACTAGCTGGAAGTTCATCATGAGTGCCTGAAGCCATCCACATCAAAGAGCCATCAGTCTGAGCAGCTTGCTAAAGAGTGTATGGCTTATTAGCTGAGTACAATAGAACATTCATAAAGATACACATGAAAATCAACTCCCGAGTTGCTCAAAACCTTTGAAAGCTACTAATGGAAGAAGAAGAATGCATAGAGTTTACACCTGCAAGCTGCCATAAAACGGTCTAAATCGCTCTATTATCCAGGTATGGCCATCAAATACCATCCCGCCCCATAAGGCAATAGTGACCTTCAGAATAATGCCTGTTCCTGACCCACTACACCAATGGCTTCAGACTAAATGTAGAGGAAAAAATAAGGCTATTTTCACACAAGAGCTGATGATGTGAACCCAAGTCCATTTGCTTGGATCTTGGAATTAAGTTTCTGACATCATGAAAACACAGAAGTAAAAAAAAAAATGGGTCACATGCAGTCAAGTGTGATTCAGATTTGCTCTAAAAGCAACCTAGCCTCATTTGTAGATTCGAACAGCTATCCTTTACATATTATTTAGTAAACATAAACTACCATTCAAAAATGTGGGGTCGGTAAGATTCTTTAATGTATCTGAAAGAAATTTCTTATGCTCACGAGGCTGCATTTATTTGATCAAAAATACAGTTAAAAAAGTGAAATATTATTACAATTTAAAAGAACAGTTTTCTATTTTCAAATATTTTCAAATGAAATTTATTCCTGTGATGGCAAAGCTGAATTTTCAGCAGTCTTCAATACTTCAGTCTTCAGTGTCACATGATCCTTCAGAAATCATTATAATTTGGTGCTCATGAAACGTCTTACATCAATCAATCAACATTGATCAAACATCAATGTTGTGCTACTTAAGATTTATTTGTAGAAACTGTGGTATTTTTTTGTCTTTACTGTCACTTTTGATCGATTTAAAGTGTTAATTTCTTTAAAGAAAATCGTATTGACCCAAACCTTGTAATGGTAGTGTATCTTTAATACAGAAGAAAGTGGCACAAAAAATTTGGTGCTAAAACCAAAACATGAGTAAAAAAAGTGAACTAGACATCAATTTTCCTTTTTTTGACAGCTACCGCATGTACTGTACTAATGGAGGTACACGATGATGGCTTAAGTATACTGCCATTTGGAGGCAAATAATATGTTTAAAGACTGACAGGTTCAGACTTAGCAATCAAACCGAGCATGAAAACAGCTTAATTGTTATGAACACATTGACACAAGCGCTTATTATTGTTGTTATTATTATAGTGTTTTGCAATGAGTCTATATTTTCAATGGAGGGACAGATACTAGCATATAATGAGGAGACACAAGTTATGCCGAAAACGAAAAGTGATGAAAGATTCCTTAACCCTATGAAACAAGCACATATAAATATGTTGGCAGAATGTACATTCTTTCCACCTAAATGACTTCCACACATCTGGATAGGGGAGTAATTAACATATTCGTAAAGGCTAAAACCTGAGTTATTCAGAATAGTTCATTAGAAAGACCACAACAATAAACACTGAAAAAGTAATTTGTGTACCATTGACATTTAGATTATTTGCATGACTATTATAGCTACTCTATTTACTCATGAGATGTATCCTGTATGTATATTAATATATTAGCTGTTATTTCATATATAACAATTTTTGTGTTCTGGTAGGTAAGTTTCAGCGCGGCTTGATATCGCACACTGTCATAAGCACAACTGTCTCGGCTAGTGATTGATAGCATTTGGCGATATGTTAGTTAAAAAAAAAAGAAAACAGTCGACAACTTGTTTGTCAACCAGAGAAACCACTTTTCTCCATTAGAGAACCGAAACATCCATGTATCCGGATTTCTCTTGCATTCTGAACCATTTGCTATTTGTTTTTGCCCCTTGTGTGTTACCGTTCGGGGGTGGTTGAAGTCCGCAGAGACGAGCTGAAATAAACAATACTCGACACGCAGCGATGCCAGAGAAGTGGCTGTGACCGTCTCCACTCGTTTACCTCTTCCTCCTGTTCTCCGAAATGAAAGCTGGTAGAATGGAGTTTTACAGTGGGACGTCCTGCCCGCAATGCTACAGGCTGACCCGCGCGGGGTCACAAGAGATCTTCGTAGTCGAGGAGTTTTGAGTGCTGCCTGGTTTTCCAAAGTCGAAACAGACGGAAGTCGAAGTACATCTCAATCATCTCTTTGCCTAAAGGAGTGGAATAGAGAGGAAATATGATTCTGGAATACATTGGCGAATTCGATGTGAGCATGTCTCTCTATGATGAACAGACACTTCCATATAGATTCTCTCAGGCAGTAATTGGAAAACAGCGTGCAGAGAGAAACAATATAGATAAAGAGAGATGACAGAGAAGTGGTAGAGAATGAAGAGTGGAAATTGAGAGCATGATTCCATCCACCTATTTTTATGTGGATTTGAGATATCACATAAAAAACGCTGGATGGAAACACCAAGACGCGCATTCATTCTAAAAATGTGCATGAAAATGCGCTCAATTGAGTCGGATAATTTTCTGATAACAAAACATGCGCATAAACTATAATGGAAACACATTTGCAGAATAAATTCCCAAATGTGCATCAAAAAAGTTGTGTGACTGAGCGATGGGACGGCATGAATTAACTAGCGGACCGATCTCGTTGCACAGCATCTGAAATGCGGTTTTGGTCATTCTGAAATGCCTGAGCAAAGTCTGTCGTTAAAATGGTTCGGTATAATGACCTCCCAGAACTGTGTTCCCAAACAGCAGGCATCCCAGACAACAACATAGTGTCGGCCCAGATCCGGGCCACATCTGGTACATGTGGATTCAACACAGATGTGGGCCGGATCTGGGCCGACACTATGTTGCTGTTTGGGATCTGAAAGCAAGATAACATGACCACCTTTATTGCATTCCGTCTGCACACTCTGACGCTAAAGTAATTTTATATATATATATAGTGTTATATACAGTGGCTTCTCCTACTTTTCTTAGTGATATTTAGCGCCAGTTTAATAGGAAGTGTCGTTTTCTTCGACTCATTGGATGGAAACGTTGCTTTTTTCGCAAATGTTTTATGCGATATTCCAATTTTGCACATAAGTTAAATTCGCAACTTTGGATGGAAACATAGCTATTGAAAGAGAGGGGTGGCGTGGCCAGCCCAGGACAGGTAAAAAAAAAAGACCTGTAAACTTATTTTTTTATGAAAGGCATGCCAGTGAAGATAAACATTAAAGACACACAGTTCACCCAAAAAGGGAAAATCTGTCATCATGCCATTCCAAACCTTTCATACAGGTAATCTACAACATGAGGGTGAGTAAATGACAAAATAGCTATACAATAGTTTTTATATGAAAAAAAGAACAGTGTACAAGTTTCGACAGACATGAAGATTTCGCATTTTTGGGTGAAAAATCCCTTTAAATAACATGCAGTGCATCTATATCAGTATACCTGTATGTTTCCTCCATTAAAGGGATTGTTCACCCAAAAATTAAAATTATCCCATGATTTACTCACCCCGAAGCCATCCTAGGTGTATATGACATTCTTTTTTAGACGAATACAATTGGAGTTATATTAAAAAATGTCCTCCTGGCTCTTCCAAGCTTTGTAATGGCAGTGAATGGGCACCTTTTTTTTGAAGTCCATTCAAGTGCATCTATCCACCATAAAAGTGTCCCAAACGGTTAATAAAGGCCTTCTGAAGCGAAGTCATGCGTTCTTGTAAGAAAAATGTCCATATTCAAAACTTTATCGACTAAAATAACTAGCTTCCGACAGACGGTCGTTCGCAAGTCGACTTACTCCAAAAGAGTAACACTTGACGATGTATGACGTAGGATGTAGGAGTAGTGTAAGCTTTGACGCCTCTCGCGGTTCAAACACACAGGGCTGGTCAACCGCGTTCGTCATTACGTTGTGCGTCAAGTTCAAGTCTTTTGCCGGAAATTGTTGCGTATGGCCGTCTGCCGGAAAGCTAGTTATTTTAGTCGATAAAGTTTTAAATATGGGTATTTTGCCTTTATTAACCCCTCGGAGCCGTTTGGGACACTTTTATGATGGATAGATGCACTTGTATGGACTTCAAAAAAATGGTGCCCATTCACTCCCATTATAAAGCTTGGAAGAGCCAGGACATTTTTTTAAATAACTCAGATTGTATTCGTCTGAAAGAAGAATGTCATATACACCTAGGATGACTTCAGGGTGAGTAAATCATTTCAGTTTTGGGTGAACTATCCCTTTAACAACCACTAGATTTCAAATCATGCCAGAAAGAGTCTGTTTGTGTGCGTTTATCCGTGTAGGAGTGTGAGCATAAGCACATTTCAGCAGTTTCATGCAAACGGGTCTCACCCTGAGCAGAGAGCTCCAGCGGTGACTCAAACTTGACAGAATAAGGCCTCATCAGGTTCTTCAGTTTCTGGAACAGCTGTTGGCACATGATAAGCCAAGACATTAATAATCCCCTTTTTTTCCTCCCCCTCACACAGCTCTCTCACTCTCTCCTTCACTCGCTCTTTGACTCGAGGAGGTTAGTTAGGGATAATGGCAGTCTCTGTCTTTATGGCCCTGGATAAATCTCACACGAGCGACAGGAAGGGCAAACAGGAACCTTCAAAAGAACCCAGTTAAGATCTTAAGATCCATGCACTGCTCCGAGAGGCTTCAGAGCCCAGACAGAGATTAAAGATGAATTTACAGATGCAGATTTTCTCTTCTGGCTCACCCCGAGAAGGAAGCCAGTGCCTTACAGAGCGAATAAAGATAAGAACGTGACCACAACGCTAAGGAGGATGCCATAAACAAATGGTGCAAGATTCAGAGAGTTCTCGTTTGGGATCAACATACATAGATATGCTCTTGCCAAGACCACATTCTGTTGGCAGATAACCCAGCATGCATTCACGGACTCACACAAGTCAATCACCCGTGTGTCAATCACAAGCACGCGCAAACGCAATTCTCAGGAACGGTGGCGCCTTTTGCCCAATGACGCATGGCGAATGAGATTTAGAACCCGTCTCCATAGAAACGCATTTGTACATTAGGTTCCAAGGGTGACATGAATGTGTCATTGGGGCGTAATCTCCGGGCTCCTGTCATATAACACCAAACAGACGGAATGAGCTGAAAGTCAAGGCCGGCACTAAAGGAAAGACGCAGACTTGCGTTCAAATCACAACTCCAAGAGTGTTTCAGATCAGATGTTAGTGATCACAGCAACTAGTCTGCGTGATACATGTACTATCGTTTAAAAGTTTGGAGTTGGTAAGATAGTCTCTTACACTCATCAAGGCTGCATTTATTTGATCAATTATACAGTAATATTGTTTTTCTATTTTAATATATTTTAAAATATAATTTATTCCTGTGACGTCAAGGCAATGATCCTTCAGAAATCATTCTAATATGCTGATTTGGTGCTCAAGAAATATTTCTTATTATAATCAGTGTTATTTTAGTATCATTGATATACTATTACAGTTTTTATTAATAATATTGAATTGTTTTTATTTTTATATTTTCAGTTTTCATTTCATTTTAGTTACAGTTTTAGTAATTTTGTAATTAAAAAAAAAAGTCTGTATAGTTCTTATTCATTTTTGTTTTAGTTTTAGTTATTTTAGTTATTTTATTAAACTAAAAGAAAATGAGAAATGAGGGCTTGACAACTAGCTCAAAAGAACAGCATTTATTTGATATAGAAAACTTTTGCAATATTATTAAAGTCTTTACTGTCACTTTTGACCAATTTAATAGGTCCTTCCTGAATAAAAGTTTTATTAAAAAAATAAAAACCTAACCTGACAGATAACAAACTTTTCAACATTCAAAATTGGGTTTATTCATTCCATTGCAGAAGATAAAATGAAGTGTTTCCAGAAACGAAAGTGTATTTAGCCAGAAATAGTAAAAACACTGTCAATGTATTGTAATTTATGTAAATTACAGACTGTTAATGCTTAAACATAGCTCTAGATCTTTAAAAGATACTGGACAGGAAAGAGTTATTTTAAGTTACATAACTGAGGGGAAAAGGCTGTCAGGCATGATGGTGACAGACGGAGAGGTGTTATATAGAAAAATGGAGAGATGGAGTTGGTGCATGTGTGTGTCTTAAGAGATGAGAGCTGGAACCTGGCCACGACAGGCCCCAGAGGGACCATTTCTAAATATAATGCAGAAACTCAAGGCACAAGCATTAAGTCAACACTACGAACTTGCTGCTTCAGAACTTGACGCACCTTCTCTCCGTTCGGATTGCCCAGGACATAGCAGCCCATGATGTGGATCAGGTTTGGCTCTGGATTCACTTTACTCATAAACCGGCTCAGTCGTTTCCAAAACCTGCATGTACACCACAAACACACAAGCAAATCCCTCTGATGATAGTTCTGTCATTGAAGGAATATTGTGACAGAAATAAAAGTGTGGATCTCACTAACTGGCTCATGTCTTCTTCTTTCTCGACCTTGGCAAAAGTGGCCACTTTATTCTTCAGCAGGTACAGGTGTCCTGGGCCACCCTGAGACAGAAAATGACACATTTGAAACCTTACATAACATCAAACTCAAAGAAACAGGAGATCAGTACTGCCCTCTGAACTGAGAGAGAGAAACCTGTGAATTCCTGTCCATCTGAACACACAACATCAAACTGAAGAGGCAGTAGTGCAGTATTATTCCTCCAGACACTGCTGATTCGCTCGGGTGCACTTGCAGTCTCATTTCTTGTCATTTTGTCTATGTTTGTTGGCCTTGTTTTTCTCTTACCTGACAGAAGATCATCATCCGCCAGATCTTTGAGCCCTTCCTATAGGCTGTCAGTCTCTTCTCAATCTCCTCTGCACAAAAAACAAACACACTATCAGGATGACCAGCACTGCTAGTCACATTTACATGCATGATCATAAGCTGACAATGTCTAAGGCCTTAAAAATGTTCTCTTATTGGGGAAAGGTCATGGCAATTTAAACGAAACCAGATCTAACCCTAAGATTTGACTATTACCCTGGGTTTACTTTAAATGTAAAAGTCACCGTTCTGTCATCTTATTCAATATATAACAGCTTCGACATCAAGACTGAAGAAAATTAGCAAAATCTCATGTAACCACAATTTTCTTGCAAACCCTTAAATTAAAATGATCAAGTCAAGAATGGACACTTTCAAACATTTTTTGTTCAAAAAACTTATTTCGTCTGGCTTTTGGCGTTTGATTAGGTCTGATAAATGTGAGTGATTTGTTGTAAGATGGATGACTTGATTGTTGTTGTGATTTATTATTTTATGTTTGAAATCATTTTAGAGTTCTATGCTATTTATTTAAAGCACGTTGGGCCATTCTTATGGTTTTGAAAGTGCTTTATGAATAAAATTTGAGTTGAGTCGATTATTTTAATGATTTATTTTATTCCCGAGGTTCACATTTTTATTATATTATATTACATTATATTACATCATATTATATTATATTCCCTTTCATCTTAAATATTAGTTTACAATAAGGTTCCATTTGTTAACATAAGGTAAAAATAACTTACAATGAAAAACATTTCTAACACATTTATTAACCTTAGTTCGTTTTAATTTCAAAATTTACCAATACATTATTAAAATCAAAAGTTGTATCTGTTAATATTATTAAATGGACCTGAGCTAACACAAACTAACAATGTATTTTTATTAAATAATATTAACAAAGATTATTATATGGCTTGGTTGAATTCTAATGTAGAATGCGGTCTGTTATTTCTTGATAACAGACCACTGCGAAGTATATCACACAGTTGCCATGAAAAACAGAGCGTTGCTATGGACGCAGGATTCTAACCGTAGAGACGGAACGGACTATTTTCTTTAGCGGAAGCAATACAATCGTTTTTAAATCAATAAACTCTTTTTTAAATCAATATTTTGTGTCAAATTATTGATTCATTTGGTAGGTAGCCATGTAATAAGCGGGATAATGTAGAGCGAGGCGGTTGTTATGGCGAATACAACCCCTTCAGGCTGATTCAAGACCCCTCCGCGACTGTCGGGGTTGTATTCGCTATAACAACCGCCTCGCTCTACATTATCCCTTACTTAATAAATACTGTAAAAATAACTAACAATGAGCGATACATTTGTTAGTTAATGCATTAAATGACGTTAACCAATGGGACCTTAAGTTTTTTTTTAATAATGAGCAAATTTTTTATATATGTTGCATGCACAAACAAATAGACAAAGATCAACAATATAATTAACATAATTATTCACTTTCACAGTTTGATTTATGATTCATTATATGACTTTATGTGACTTGAAAACTTGATCCCTACACTGTTATAAAACAGTCACTAAAAAATATTGCTGCTTCTCTGATCCAGTGTCATTTATCAGGAATCCAATTGTTTTTGTGTTCCTCATGCTGGCCGGTGCAAAAATCAATACAGAACCCACCGTCATTCCACACTGAAACCACCAGGCAAGGGGTAAAGTGCTCAAATACACAAAAAAGTACACAACAAACAATACACACATGAAGCTACATACCCAGAATATCATCAAATGTGGCATGCTCGTGATCCTGGAGATAAAAATAATAAAAGCAATCAATACAAATGCACAGATAAGGCTTAACGACATTGCAGGACTAATTGTAAAGGGAAAATGTTCTTTGTATAATGCTTAATTTCACTAATCTCTAATATGCACTCGTCCGGTCTAGATAACATTACTGGCTCCTGCTTTTCTTTGTGCAGTTGAGGACGTGTTGTCGTTTGCTCTTCACTTGTTTGTCTAAACCTCCGGACAGTATTTTGCGACGTGTCCAGCTATATCTCATCCTACACAGTACCTTGTCTTTATTGCACAGGGCATTATCCATATGTTTCAAGTGCGAAAATCCGTAACCTTTAAATTGATATCTAGTGTTTGACATAAAAACTTGATGTTACCTGTAATATTTGGATGATGTGTCATGTCATACTAAGTGATGCAGCGTAAAAACAGGTTTGACTTACATAGAGTATGGGTATAATAGAAGGATCCTCCTTTCGAATAATATTGGGAACATATTCTGCTTTGGGCACTTTTGATGAGATCAGCTAAAAGATACAAAATCACAGAAATTAAAATGATCAATTACATGAAGGATTTTTAATTAAATGTAATTAAAGGAATAGTTCAGCCAAAAATGAAAATTTCCAGATTATTTAATTCAAGACCATCCAAGATGTACATGACTTTCTTTCCTCAGCCAAAGAGATATTAAGGTTTTGAAGGAAAACATTCCAGGATTTAATGCAAGTGAACGGTGCTCAACGCAGATCATTTTTGGCAGGCCAAAATCCATATTTAGGCAGCTTCAAAGGGCTCCACATGACCCCAGTGAAGAATAAAGTGAAATGATGAGTCATTTTCGGTGTTGGGGAAAGTTACGTTTAAAAGTAATGTTACAATTTTGCATTACTCCCTAAAAAGGTTACTAGTTGCATTACTTAATTACTTTTTATGTAAAGTAATGTTACATTACTTTTCCATTACTTTTTCTCACCTGGGCTAATCTTGCTTGTTTGTTTTTTAATAACAAAAAAAGCTATATTTTCAGCAAATGTAAAGGCCATTTCAGACCAAAAGTGTAATGAATAAGCCTCAGGTCGAAGGAAATGTAAATTCACACCTGTACAGTAGAGGGCGCAGCTCAAACAAAACTTTCAGCTGTGCTGCCATTCTGGATTGAAGAAGAATAGGACGCAGGAGAAAGTTTAAAACTCTTACTTCAGCAATGAAAAATGAAATAAAAAATAAAAGGAAAAAAGGAAACAAATGTGATGTTGATCTAATAAAGTCAGATTAAAAACACAATATATTTGTGATATTCAACATTTAAATATTGTAGGTTTGAGTTTGCATTTCACTGTTTTTCATTCATTTGGAGGAATACTAACTCTGCTTTTGTGCAAGTGAGATGAGCCTAGAACTACAATAGCCATCCGGTTTAAACAGCGCACACAACGCCTCAGCACTTAAACAAGAGTTTCTCAAAAAACAAATTTCTCTCAACATGTGGACAGGAGAACTGTCAGTCAATAAATGGGAAAACAAAGTAACTAGCATTACTTATTTGAGAAGTAATGCAAGTTACAAGAAGATATTTTGTTGTAAATTTTTAAGTAATGAGTTACTTTACAAGTTCATATACATCTTGGATGGTCTTGAGGTGAGTAAATAATCAGGATATTTTCATTTTTGGGAAACTATTCCTTTAAGTTAAATTAAGTAAAAATAAAAACTATAATACTTTTAATAAAAACTAAACTACAATAAAACATTTAAAAACAATAATGTATACCATAATTTTAGGAGGGATGAAGTCGTCCCCCTCACATGCCAGTCTCTCCATCTCTCTCTCCTCCTCCCAGTCCATGTCTTCACATCCTCCCTCGTCCGGAGTACAGCAGGTGGTCTGCAGATCCCCACCTGTGGCACCACACAACACAGCAGAGATGGACAGTTCAATGATGGACACAGGCAAAGCAGAATAAACACAAAGAGGAGAAATGAACGAAATGACAAGAGAGGAATGAGAAGATGATAATAGTGGTGGAGAAAGAGAAAGGTTGAGATAAAGAGACAAAGATAAGATAGATACAGTAAATATATATATATATATATATTACATGGACTGCAGTAATTGAGAAGTGAACTTTCACTCTTAGTTTTGTTTCCATGTTAGGAGTCATATTCTGTTAAAGAAAAAGTTCACCCAAAAATGTTATTCCAAACCTTTATACTGTTATATTTTTATGTGGAACATATAAAGAGAATTTTTGAGGACATCCCACAGAAGGATAATAGTGAACACTGCTGTCAAGCTCCAAAAAAACATCAAAAACAAACCCCACAAAAAGTATTTTTTACTTTTACATCATAAAAGTAGTTCATGTGACATTATCTACATTTCATATTGCTTAATATTTCAAGTCAAGTAAAATTTCAAGTAAAATATTGAAAATCATTTTTGCTAATTGAAATGAAATAAGACAAATATTAGATGAAAAAAAAACTTTACAAACTTAAACAAAACAAAATAAGTTTAAATAAAACTTAAACTGTATTAATAAATAGAAATGTACTGGAAAGCTGTATGTAGAAATAAATTTAAGACAAAAAAAAAAAATACATATACATATACATAAATACATTTAATTGCAATTAAAAAGGTAATTCAAATGAAAATAAAAACTGAAAATATAAAAATAAAAGCCAATTCAAAATATTGATGAATACTATAATAGTAAATAATACTAAAATAACTCTGGTCTGAATTCATATGATAACTTTGTGTGAACAGATCAAAATTCCTTAATTTTCCACCAAAAAATTAACAAATTGTGGGTTTGAAATGACATGAGGGTGAGAAAATGATGACAGTATTTTCATTTTTGGGTGAACTATTCCTTTAACAGCCAAAAAGGCAAGAAGGTAAGATGCTTTTCATGAATTTACTGTGAAAGCCTCTTCACACTAAGTATGATTAAAAACATAAAAAAATTAAATCCTGAATCACTTGTTTGACTGCAGTCCATTTAAATATACAGTACACCTAATTAGAGTTACAAATATAAAACTGTAAATGACTGACAGTAATGTCAGAAGTATGAAAGACAGTAAAAGGGAGAGAAAAAAAAAACTCCATTAGAAAACCAGCACCACAGAAAACCAGGCAGCTATAGAGAGAGAAAATGGACAGAGAAAAGCAAACATACAAATATTACAACTTTAAGTCAAATGTTTGCAATCGTTCATCAGGCTCCCCAAAGACACAGGTGTAAAGAAAAAAATAAGTCCAAAGACAAACTACACACAGAGTTAACATGCTAACACAGAATTCTAGTGTGCACACACATACATCTCCAGAGTTCAGACGCTCCAGGCAGGACATATACTCACAGAGAGAGAAAGAGAGGAGCACATATTCGGGACAGAACCACGCTCAAGGGAAGACAGACAAACAGGATCAGCATCAAGAGCAGGGGAGGCACGTCACTGCGAGACTGTGTATGTGAGGGTTATAGAAGTGTTCCATAGGGTCTGCAAGAACTTCCAAGAAGGCTTCTGAGGATTTTTTGTGCACTAACATTCAAAAGTTTGGTGTCAGTAAGATTGATTTTAAGAAATAATACCTTTATTCAGCAAGTATGCATTAAATAGATCAAAAGTGACGGTAAAAGATGTTTGCAGTGCAACAAAAAATTATATTTCAAATAAAAGCTGTTTTTTTGTACTTTCCATTCATCCAAAAATCCTGAAAAAATGATCATGGTTTCCATAAAAATATTAAGCAGCACGACCATTTGCAACATTGATAATAATAAGAAATGTGCATAGGATGATTTCTGAAGGATCATGGGACACTGAAGACTGGAGTAATGATGCTGAAAAATCAGCTTTGCCATCACAGGAATAAAGTACATTTTAAAATATATAACACAGAAAACTTAAAAAATTTAAAATTGTAATAATATTTTAGAATATTAGTATAATTTACGGTGGCCGAGAGAGCTCAACGCGCTGCAACTGAAGAAAACACATGCAAATAGAAAAACACCTGCAAATTAAGAAAACATCTTCATCAGTTTCACAACACATGTGTGCTCCAAATACTCACAACACAACCAAATACAGAAACGCGCTGCAAAAGTTCACAACACAAACAAATACAGAAACGCGCTGCAAATAGGACAGAACACAACGGAAATGTTTCTGGGGAACCCAATAAGTGACGGACCCGGCTGGGACGTGCTTACAGCTGTCTACTTTTATTATTATTTAAATTTTTTTGCAAAACATACAGAGATGACACGTTTATGACATACAACTTTGTATACAATATACAAAATGTATTTACAATATGTTCAATGTCATAAGAATACTAAAAAGAACAATGAAATTGAAGACTAAAATAAATAAATAAATAAAGATAGAGAAAAAGAACATGAGGGAAAGACATTAATCTATACATCAGTTACATTGTACACATTTTGTCATGTTATGTTAAAATAAGTTTCATAAGAAATGTTAGAATGCAGCTAGGGTCCAAATATGACACGGCAAGTTTTAAAGTTGAGACACTCACAGATATAACGCATATTTTAAAAACTTTGTTGTATAAAATCATTTTTATTAAAATGTATATTTATTTGCAACAGTTATGTTAACAGCAATAATACTATATTTCTGGTAAGAACAGCTATTCAGCTGATGGACACGGGCTGCGTTGTCATGGGAACATCCCAGGTGAAAATAATGAGGAAATTACGTTGTCTTTCGTTGCTTAGACATTCTCTGGTTGCTCCCTTCATCAACATGGCGCACAAGTGCCCTGCTCCCTCCAAAGTGCCCAATTCAAGGGCTCTGCCGTCTGCCCTTTTGAGAGAGTAGGGTCAAAGAATTACTTCTATACTCTTTGGTAGGGTATAGGTAAAGCTCACGAGCAATAAGCACGTCCCAGCCGTCCGTCCGTCACTTATTGGGTTCCCCGGAAACATTTCCGTTGTGTTCTGTCCTATTTGCAGCGCGTTTCTGTATTTGGTTGTGTTGTGAACTTTTGCAGAGCGTTTCTGTATTTGGTTGTGTTGTGAGTATTTGGAGCACACATGTGTTGTGAAACTGATGAAGATGTGTTCTTAATTTGCGGGTGTTTTTTTCTATTTGCATGTGTTTTCTTCAGTTGCAGCGCGTTGAGCTCTCTCGGCCACCGTAATAATTACTGTATTTTTGATCAAATAAATGCAGCCTTTGTGAGAATAAAAGACTTCTTTCAAAAACATAAAAAAAAAATCTTACTGACGCCAAGCTTTTGAACGGTAATATAAGTATTCACTGGTTCTGTCAATCATTTTATATAGTGATCTTGACATATGGGAACGCTAAGTGTGTCAAAGTGGCATGTAGGTGTCCGTGTGTGTTTGTGTGTGTACAGGTGGACTCACTGTCTTTTGAGTCGTGTAGGGAGTCTGGTTTGACAGGGGTCGGATCGCTCCAGGATCGGTTGAAACTCTTCGCCCTGCGCTCTGCAAATGCTAGTGAAGTGGAGAGATGGTCACACGCACACGCACGCAACGCCCCATGATCCTCACACGCTGTGGGCCGCAGCACATTCAGTACACTCAAACACACCAACAACCATTTGTCCTTTGCTGCACTTGAATCACACACACAGAAGCAAAATCGACCAATCCTCAATTGTTGTTTTATTGGTTACAATGACGCACAACTGTCAATCATCCTCCATACAAACACACAAGCATTCCCAATATACACATGCACATGCTAACCTACATTCGCAAAGCAATCTATCACATGCGCAAACAAAAACACATGAAACAAACACAAATGGAGCTGTGCGTTCATTCATACTGCATATTCACACATAGACTCACTTTGTGCTTTCATTCTTCTGCTGCCCACCATTCTTAAATGCTTCCGGAAATTCCTAGAAATTAGTCGAAGACAGAAAAAAGTGGAAGAAGGATAAATCAGGTCATCAAGACCACATGAAAACATCAACAGCATGTGTGTGACATTACACCAAAACCCTTCGTCAGTCAATAAATCATATCATATCCGCGCTTGAAGACGTGAAGAGATTTCCCTGGGGTTATTTAAAAGAGCAAACATATTTTGAAGGCCATATGAAACCCTAGCGCTTCGCTAAATATTTGCACCACGTAGGCTGACGCAGACTCGAGCAGACGTCCTTGCTTGTGTGCACTACTGTGCAATATTGAACCAGCAAGCGTGTATTTCTTTGAGCCATTTGGCATCTCTCCAGCTGACTAAGAAAGCAGACAGGGAAAAATGCCACTGCAGTAGAGTCTGTCCCACACCTCCAACATGTCTGTTACTCCATGACAACTGTACGTCTATACCCATGACAACTCTACACAACTGTACACAACTACACACACATGTACTGCTATACCCATGACAACTGTACACTTAATTGTAATGGTTGAAACACTAGTGGACAACAGGGACAGAGACAACGACAGACAGAAGACAGAAGCATTATAAACTGCCTTCAAACACATTTCAGAACATTTCCATTTACACATGAATTCAAGCACTTGCGTTCATTGCGTATTTATGCACTATTCTAAGCAATTTTGTAGTATAAACAGTGTAAGTAGTGTGTTCACACTGAAAATTCCAACAAGAAAAAGGGCACTTTATACCGGTTGATGCACTTATTTAACTGAACAAAAAATGAATTGTGAAATGTTGGACCTCATGCACTCAACAGTTGCAGCATTAAATAGCCAAATGGGAAGGGCTTACCTATCAGACTCCGATGGATGACAAAGTAACCTTTTATACCACATATATACAGTAAGTGCATAGTACGTCATTTGGGACGCAACTTAAAATTTGGGCCTTATAGTCCTTGTTCAAACAAAAACAACACTCTTGGCAGAAATGCAATTCTACACATGGCTAGCGCACTGGGGAAGCAGATCCTCATTAGCCAGTGCATTGTGTTGGAAAATGTAATTTTATTGAGTCTGTTCTGTTTTTATCAAAGTGTCCTGTTTTGTGACATAATTACACTGTAGATCATCACTAATTGGAAGGGAAGTAATGAGAGGACAGGAAGAGTGAAGCAGAAACAGGAGAGGAAGAGAGCTCTGTTTACACATGTGACAGAGCTGTGCCCACCTGTGAGAGGAGGGAGATATGGAGAAATCTCCTTTTCTGTCTGTCTTACGGCTTATTTACACCCACGTGCATTAGAGAGAGAGAGAGAGAGAAACCTCCCTCGCCCCCGCAGCTGAGGATGAGTCAGAGCCTTTCTTCACCATTGTCTCTTTTCATTCTCTCACTCTCTCTGTCCCATGTCTGCAATCACTGCTCCTCTATTAGCTCTTTAATTTCATCACCCCCTCTCTCACGCTGTTAAATAATTATATTTCCTCAATCATGCCCATTTTATTTTTTTAAAGAAATATTTCACCAAAAATGAAAATTCTGTCATCATTTCCTCACCCTCTTGTTGTTCCAAACCCATATGACTTTCTTTTTGGAGAGGCTGCTCAATGCAAAGCCAATGAGTGGAGCTTGACGTCCAGCTTCCTCTTGCTGGATGTGATGGGTGGAGCTAAATTGTCCAACTACACCATAACCCTATCCATAACCTTATCGCTAAACATAACTCCACTCATTAGGTCAACTACACCCTAACCCTATCCATAACCTTATCGCTAAATATAACTTCACCCATTAAGTCAACTACACCCTAACCCTATCCATAACCTTATCGCTAAACATAACTCCACTCATTAGGTCAGCTACACCCTATCCATAACCTTATCGCTAAACATAACTCCACCCATTATGTCAACTACACCCTAACCCTATCCATAACATTATCGCTAAACATAACTCCACCCATTAGGTCCAGAGAGGTGGAGCTGGACGTTATTTGGATCTGCAATGAGCACCGCTTGTTATTTTGTGGATCATAGAAAGTAATATTTCGCTATTTAAACCAATATTAGGATTTATTTAAATACATTTAAATTTATTGTATTATTATCATCTTGGGTGCTCTTCTATATACTCTATAATGGAGCGATCGCACTTCAAAAATCATAAAAAGCACCATAAATTTGCCATAAAGTTGTCCTCTGGTATAAAATATATTTAAAGAATTGAAATATAGTGAGAAAGTTTCATGAGTTAATTTTATTGTGCTTTCCATTTTTGGAGCTTGACAGCTCTAGTCCCCATTCACTTTTATAGAATGAAAACGAGCAGCTGGACATTCCGCAAAGTATTTTTATTTAAGTTCTACGGAAGTAAGTCATTCAGGTTTCGAATGACATGAGGACATAAGGTTATTGATGACAAATTTCAATTTCACGTGAACGATGTGTTTTTTCTGGTCACCTCAGCTTTCAGCTATTACTTCCATACCACATTGTCTTTCCCCTACAGCAGCTGTGCATTGTGGGAGACATCTGGCTGGCTGCTCTAGACTGCTGTTCAATATGACCTTTCCGGCTCCTATTCGTCCCCACCCACAGGAGCAATTCTGATTATATAATCGTATGCTAGCCTTGTCTTCCACTCATTTAGATTCTCACTCTCCTCCTTTCATCTCTCTCCCTTTCATTATCTCTCTGTCCTTCCCTCCTTCTCCTGAATGTATGATTGCAGTCTATCATTTGTCTCATAGGGTTGACTTTCCAGAGACGCATCACACCACCCCTGTCCAACAATATACTCCTGAATCATCTGTTACTGTGATACTATGACCATCTGGTCCTGTTTCAATTATCCCTGATCCTTAGAGAGGACTTTGAATGAAACATAGTGGCTAAAAAACAAAGGCCACATAATCTATTTAAAAAAAACAACAACAACTTTATTGATTATATGAAGAATATGCTAATAGATCAGATCAATATACTTTATGATAATCTGTACTATTATGCAATATATGCCGTTTTCCCTGTGGCTTTAAAGAGGCTTAGAAATGATAAAATGTGTGTGTGGATGGGATTATAAACCTTATCAGCATGGCTCATGAATATTAATTAGTTGACGTAATGCTCATCCAGTAGTCATAACCGATTTGCTGAAAACCAGGTAACAAGCCAAATTAGGATTACAGTTTACTAATTCAATTGAATGCTGATATAACCGGTTGGCAGAAGCTGCACTATGGTGTAGTTCGAAAAACATTTTAAAAAGGGAACATCAATAATCACTGTAAAAAAAACTTTTTGTACATTTATTTGCACTTTAACATGTTTATTTCAATTCCATTTGTTTTACTGAATTAACCTGAACATCAGAGACATTGTTTAGTATTGGGAATGTCTATTATATCTCTTGTGGTCATGTTCATAGTGGCTTGGTTATTTTTAATAACCCCCTATTTCTGAGATTAAAGCAGCTGCATTTTCCTTTCAACTTGCATTATTCAGTCAACACCTCAGTTACACAACACTAAAAAGGTGGTTTATGACTGCGAAACAAAAAGCAATGCTAAGGTTTGTTGTAACCATTCGAATCTGAGTCTCATCTCAACCCAACAACACAGCAAATTAGGGGCTAGAGTGCTTAAGGTGGTTCTCGCCAAAGAATAAGGAAAGAAAGAAGATGGATGAATGGATGGATGGATGAACACCTCCTTTTATGTAATGGATGGATGGATGAACACCTCCTTTTATGTAATGGATGGATGGATGATGGATGGATAAAAACCTCCTTTTATGTAATGGATGGATGGATGGATGAATGATGGATGGATAAACAACTCTTTTTATGTAATGGATGGGTGGATGGATGAATAAACACCTCCTTTTATGTAATGGATAGATGGATGGATAAACACCTCCTTTTATGTAATGGCTGGATGGATGGATGATGGATGGATAAACATCTCCTTTTATGTAATGGATGGATGGGTGGATGGATAAATAAACACCTCCTTTTATGTAATGGATGGGTGGATGGATGGATAAACACCTCCTTTTATGTAATGGATGGATGGATGATGGATGGATAAAAACCTCCTTTTATGTAATGGATGGATGGGTGGATGGATGAATAAACACCTCCTTTTATGTAATGGATGGATGGGCGGATGGATGAATAAACACCTTTTATGTAATGGATGGATGGATGGATGGATGGATGGAGATAGATAGATAGATAGATAGATAGATAGATAGATAGATAGATAGATAGATAGATAGATAGATAGATAGATAGATAGATAGATAGATAGATAGATAGGGCTGTACTGCCAAAGCTCTTTCTCTGTCTGACAGGAATAAAGGCAGCGATAAATGACAGGGCTTCAACAAAGTACCTCTGGATGGTGGCGGCTGACTCCACCTCACTCTTTCTCCTCTTTCTCTCTGCTAGACTCCGGAAAACCCTGGCAGGAGGTGACACAGCTTTAATGGCAGAAGGCAAGGCTCGCTTGAGTGCGGTTAGAGGTTAGAGCCATGCTCATGAAGGGGCAGTGTTAGCCTGGGGTTAATCAGGAAGAGCTCCTTCTGGGCAAATAAATCCACGAGCGGAGCCTCGGATTGGATTAAAGTATAAATGAACGGGACTCTTGTCGACACAGGCTTGCACAGAAAATCAAAAGACTGAGTATTTATTGTTGATGTGTTGATAAGAAAATATCTTGACCTTCTTCCTGATAACATAACTAACTGCATCACCTACGGATTGAAATTCAATCCAGAGCCTCAATTTCTCCTTAAAATTAAATAAAAGATGTAATTAAGAAAACGAAATATAAGCAAATAAATAAATTTCACACACCTGCAATCCAACATGCTGTTTTATGATTCACAAAACCAAATTATCCCGTGGGGCACTTAACATTTCTAGATTATCAACTCAAGTCAAAAGATGATCGGCATCAGCATCTGTCAGCATTTCTAAACCATCCAAGACAACCACATCTCTGTCTCTTACCTCTTGCTGAGGTAATCAGAATTATCCAGACCAGCCTATCAAATGTTTCTCGCAGCTATTTCCTGAATCAAAATGCATCGCTGCATCACACACCACTAAAGCAACATCATCAATCATTCCCTCAGGTTTTCAAACCAAGCGCGATGTAATTCTTTCATACATCAAGGTAAAATCATTTTACTTCAGTTTCATCATATTGACGGCACTGAAATGGCAGTTTCCTCTGAGCTACCCTGAGAAGATTCAATATATGTTTGTTTCATAGACGTAATGTGTGATTTTAAACAGGTTGGTGTTTTTCTCACACAATTTGAAATTATAGAGCGATTACAGAAAAAAATACCTCAGAGATCCTCAGAAAAATCGAATCCTGTTCAGATAGAAATGCTTCTTTTCATTTATTTCAAAGATTGAGAATTGTAAATAAAGCTGAAGAGGTGGGACTGGAGGGATGGTGGTGCAGAAGCTAGCGTTTGATATCACACACTGTCATTTTGTGACATTTAAAGGGTACAAAAGGGATACTCACGAAATCCTGTAGAGCAGAGTGGCGAGGCAGACAAAAAGGAGAGAGAAAGACAGACAGAATGCTTAGATAACAACCACATTTGAAGAAAGTGTGTGTGGTCATCGCGTACTTGTCGGCTCTCTGAGTCAGTTTGACAGTAAATGTCACAAATGAATGAGTGTTAGTGGCGATACACCTGTTGTGCCATCTGTACTTGAGGTCAATATGGGCTTCAAACTTCAGTGTGTGTGTGTGTGTGTGCACTGAAGTGAGTACTCACGCCTGCATGGTCGTGGTAGCAGTCTGAAAGCTGAACATGTTGTCTTTAGGGAACCAACTGTTATCGTCTGGTTAGAAACAGACATATAGGGACCACATTAGTATGGTTGAAATGATGCATCTGAATGTATGAATTGTGTCAAACTGAACAAACATATGCAGTGGCCCCAGAAAGTATTTGGATGCGTAAGCCACACTCACTCAGTAGGAATGTAGGAATTTCACTGCACTAGACAACACAATATCAAAGCAAATTAGCACCCAAATTATGCTAGCTTTACTATTCTCAGCTATTTTTGTTATTAAATTTAACTATATAATAGTATATATAAATATATAAAGTGACACTGTGCTACTTTACAAAAAAAATAATGTCACTTGGTTTGATAATTTTGTCATCTAATGACACTTCTATATTTTTAAATAAACGTTTTCAAAACAAGCTCAATTCAGTCGATTAGAACAGAAAATCATGTTGACTTGCAATAGAAATAATAGTGCCAGTAAAAGATGTGAAGCTCCAATTTTTAACAGATCTACAAAATTGTGTTTTATTCGAGCTGTAAAGCTGTCTAAATTGTCATTTTTGTGATATGTCTGCTGTTCTAGACTACTGAACTTCTAGTTATTCATCCACGATTCATCTGTGGGTTGTTGCCAGTACATCAAGAGCAAGTCATCCAGGTAAAGACAGACAGTAGCAGATGACTTGTTTGTGTCAGGTTTTCAATTGTCAGACCTTGTACAATGTACGCAAACAAGAAAGAGACGTTTATGTCTATCTGCTGATTCAAGGCTATTGGAAAACTACCTGCTTAAGTGGAAGATGAAAGTTTCTGACTTTGCTCAAAGTTGGTAAGCGATTCCTTCACATAGTCTCATGTTAACATGTATAATATTTAAGTAGCATGGCCGTACCATTGAGGTATTTTTAAGTGTATATAATAAGATGCATATAATAAAGGATGTGAAATAATTGCCTAATATTAACTCTACTTTGGTGCTGCAAGAATATTGCACAATGCCACGATAACCAAATCAAATAGCTCTTATCAGTGTAAAAATGTTTGAGATGACTAATCAAATTAGGCAGGTTTTATGTTCACAGAAGCTGCTGTGCTAAGAGTGAATTCCAGCACGACGCTTCAGTTAATGGACATAAAGATGAAATTAGCTAAAACTAAACATTCCATTTCACCATTTTGAATTGAAAAGCTGTTTTCATCATACTTGAGACAGAAAGAGATAGAAAGACAAAAAGTGATGGAGATGAGAGAGGAAGAGCAGGAATTGACAAATAATTTATGCTACTGCCCACTGACATGGTTTTAGAGCTATTATTATCCTATTTTTTGACCTTGAAATGTCTTAAAATGGGTGGCATGTCCCCGAACCCCATTGTCAAGCTCAATTTTGGGACCTCTGTATTTATAAAACTCTGCATTCAAACATTCATTTAAGTGTAGTTTAAGTGTCCAAATACTTTTTGGGGCCACTGTGTGCAGATTCACCAGCAACAACATACACACACACACACACACACACACACACACACACACACATGGTCCACTCCACAGAGGGAGAGAGCACAAAAGAGACACACAGGAGAGAGGAGAGAGACACAGGAGAGTGGGAAAAATACAGACCACGGCACATCGAACACATCGACGCCCCCCGTTGTTGGCTGAAACCCACCCCTTCCCCTCGGCCAGAGCCTCTCTCTCTTTCTCTCTCCTGCCTTTCTCCCCCTCTCACCTCTCTCCAGCCCAGTCACGCGGTCCACACTGCACATCCGCTCTAGTGGTGGCCGGCGCTGCTTGCCTGCCTCTCGGGTGCTGCTTTCCAGGTCCAGGGAGCCCTGGCTGCGTGAAGGAGCCCCGGGACAGGACTCACACGCCAGGCCACAGTCCTTTCCCTCCCCCCAGCCGCGAATATTGTGCGCGCTGACTGAGCTCTGCAGAGGCTGGGAAAGGTGGTGGTGGTGATGGGATGCCCCGTGTTGATGGTGCGACGTTCCTGCACCAGAGATGTGCTGGTGGGGGCTGCTTCCACTAGTCCCGCCATTTCCACCATGTTGGTGGTTGCCATGATGGTGGTTGCCGTGATGGTGGTTTCCGCTTCCGCTTCCGCTTCCACTTCCACTTCCACTTCCGCCTCCGCTTCCATGGTGGTGGTGGCGCTGAGTCGGAGATGACGAGTTGGAGGACGTAGAGGGCTGGGCAAGTACTTGGGCATGACACGCCTCCCGCCCCTCTTTCAAGACCTCAAGCTCCAGGTTCTCCTTGCTTCCCCGGTTGGTTCCCAGCATGCCGCTCTCTCCAGTGATAGTATAGACCCGGGCAGGCTGCAGGGAGCACTCCACACACTTCTGCTGGTCCTCCTCTGCCGAGAAGCTGCGCTCTAGGGAGAGTCGGCTCTTGGAGGAAGTCGTCGGAGGTGGCGGTTCCAGGAGGCCCACGGCGGGGTTGATCAAGCTGGGGTCGTCGCTGATGGAGGAGCCCTGGAGGGTGCAGCTGTGGAAGTTGTTGTTCTGTGCACACAGGCAGTCTGGGAAATCAGAGTCGTGGCCAACGAGGGTGTCAGACAGTAAGTGATCTTCAAATCAAACATTAGGACAGATGCAGAGAGAAATAAAGAGGGACAAGTGAGAAACAGCAAGAGATGCACAGAGAAAAAGACAGATGCGACAACACAAACTACATCAAGAAGTGGCTCATGAAACATGAACGAGCCTGGAGTCTGAGAACACCACAGGCTCTAAATGGACCAGATAAAAAAGAACAGTTGAGAGAAACCGCAAGAAAGAAAGAGGAATGGAGATATCTGACCTGATCCGTTGCGGTTCTCAGGATGGGTGTGAAGGTACTCTCCAAATGCACGAGCTGCTCTGCAAAAAAACACACATGCATTGGTCATTGGCAGGCCCACATTGTGAATACAGTCACAGCTGAAGGATGGTGTTAGGCACGACGTACTGCGAAGTCACGAGCAAATAACCCGTTCTATTAATGAATCGTTCAAAAAGACTCCAAAACCAAGTACAGGATTAAATCAGTCTGAAGAATCTTCCAACAAATGAACTCACTAAATCAGACAGAAGAGTTTTGAGTACTTGAAGGGATAGTTCACCCCAAAAAAGAAGGTTCAGTCAACATTTACTTACTAGATATGATATTTTGAAGAATGCTGTTAGCCAAACAGTTATGGTGCCCATTGACTTCCATTGCATGAGCAAAAAAATTATCAAAATATCCTATTTTATCCACAGAAAGACAAAAAAAAAGTCTGTACATGTTTGGAATGATATGAGGCGACTTAGTAAAGTCTGTTATCATTTTAGGGTTTGGGTAAACTATCCCTTTAGGGTTTCTGAAACTTTAGTTAGTATCATTACTGACTGACAATGTATAGGTAAAATTACACATTTGAAAAAAAAAAAAACTGTAGAAAAATCTAGTACTCTCAGCTCTATTTAACACATTTCACCATATTCAATCCATTCAACAAAATTCCACAGATTTTCTCCCAAAATCAGCTTAGTCATCATCGGGATACAAAACCACTAAAGCATCACCAGTGTAATCCAGCACACCATAATCCAGTGACCCTGTCAGCATCTGATCATATTTAGCATTTACTGCAATCCTTTCAGTACTTAAATCCTAAATTAATTGAGCCCATTGTGATGTCTCTTTTACAAGAGAACTTCAGAGCATACCAGCAAGCATTAAAGTCAACATGCAGACAGCTGCATATTCTACATGTTAACATTATATCACAATATTTATCCTTTTATTTTGAAGTAATTATTATTTTAACCAGGTTTTTTTTTGTGTTAAAACAATCATAATTTAGTTTTTCATGAACATGACCGTGAGAGGCAATCACACTGACACTAATAAGAGTTTACTTGCTGCTGTGCCTTTAAGACTTTATGTAAAATAATATCCTTTTCACATGTGTTCTGACTGCACTTTTCTCAGCTCACATCTGGCACATTAAACTCGTTTATGTACAAAAGAGCAAATAAATTAGATTTCTGATGATATGACTCCATTTTCCCACAAATGAACATGTGAAAGCCCTTCTAGATACAGTCTAGATGGACGATGGTTCCTTGCGTGTTGTAACTCCTCCTGCTTCCGGATCCAGCTGTCAGTGTCTCTCACTTCTTTTTCAATTTGAGAAATGACAGGCCCAGTGAGGACTACTCTTAGCCTCTTAATGTCACCTACTAAGCTGACACCAGCCTCGGGTATAAAAGGCTTTTCATAAGGATATGAGTAATGCTCTGCATGCGGCAGCTGTCTGCATCGGGAGGTTTGAAAGCTGGACTCTTCAAACTTGAGAATGTGGCTCAGCTTCTTCAGTGTGAAGGCTGAAATGAGGGGCAGGCATGTGGAAACGCATGTGACAGTGAAAAAGAGGGCATATGGCAGAAAGAAAGGTGGGAAAACAAGACTGGGGGAGAGGAAGGGAGAAAGAGAGAGGAGGAGGACGAGGAGGAGGAAGAACAGAGACACACTCTCTGTGTAAATGTAATTGGTTGCTTTGTATTTCAGTGCCACCCACAGATTCAGATGTAGCGTTTTTATCTTTCCATTCCGGGAAGAAGAATGTGGGAGAATGATGGATTTAAGGGTGAAAAAGGGACAAATAGAAATATGGAATGAGGATGGAAAAAGAGAAATGAGAAAGGCACAATAGAAAAGATATCAACAAAAAGAAATACATGTGTACATATACATACATACATACATACATACATACATAACATACATATACATATATATATATTTTTTTGTACATACATACACATATATACATATATATATTTTTTTTTTTTTTGACAAAACTTCAGCGGAACATGTAATACTATTTTATTATTTATTGTTTTATGTACTTAAAGTATTTATAATTATTATACATGCAGTTGTATGGCCTCATAACTGCAAAAAAGGTGATTCAAAATGGTTGAAGTAGTGCTTACCAGTCATGTTTTTTATTTATTTAAAAAAATAAATTTTATGAAAAAATATATGAAAAAAATATATATATATGTATGTATGTATGTATGTATGTATGTACGTATGTATGTATGTGTATATATATATATATATATATATGTATATATGTATATATATATATATATATATATGTATATGTATATATATATATATATATATATATATATATATATATATATATATATATATATGTATATATATATATATATATATATATATATTTTTTTTTTTTTTATAAAAAAAAAAACATGACTGGTAAGCACTACTTCAACCATTTTGAATCACCTGTTTTGCAGTTATGAGGCCATACAACTGCATGTATAATAATTATAAATACTTTAAGTACATAAAACAATAAACAATAAAATAGTATTACATGTTCCGCTGAAGTTTTGTCAACTACTACAATAAAATAAATAATTTTAATGAGTAAAATTGTTTAAAATGAGTATCGCATGTCATACTGCATGTCATGACAACTACCCAGGTCTGCATGTGTTTTTATTAAATATAATGGAAATGATCTCCATTAGAATATGAAAACAGCTTGCATTTGCTCGAATTACAGACTCACGAATAACAGTGATGCAAATCATCGGCTCGATAACCTCAAGAGATCATCAAAACCTCATTCATACCAGAGCATCAAAGTAAGCACTAATTTGGCACTTAATTCACAGGCGGCTATAAAGAGAGTGTCAGAGACAGAGAGAGCGAGAAGACGCATAAAAACTGCGAAACGAACGTCATGACGCTTCCCACGGGAAATATTTGTCACCACTGGCCCATCGTAAACAGCAGGAATCAAAGAGACAGAAAGAGAAACACTAATTAGTTTGGGCCTGAGGGGGTATCATCAGTAACAATCGATAACACCAACTGAGAATCATGGGAAATGACTTAACCAATCAGAACAGCCGATTAAGATTTGAATAAATAATGAGGCCAGTATAACCAAAGAGACTGGCGGTTCACTTTTCATAAGCGCATTTTGACGCCTCGATAATAAACGAACAACAGCTTATTCTGTTTCGCATACGGTGGCTTTGGCACTCGCAACTGTGTAAATCTCAGGGTGAGTCACTGCTTTTCGGGAAGCTGATTCAGTCTTGAAGGAGACATGATGGATGACTCCTTAATACGCTGCGGCTGAACCTGTTTTCGCCACACAGACAAATATTTGCAGTCACCAACACATGCATTCGTACCTTAAATGTATCTAATAACCCTACACAATATATAGCCCACGCATAATCACATACAATCCCCACGCACAGAAAACCCACTCCGATCTCAATATTGCAACCTCCTCCACAGAAGCTGTCACACGACCAGGGATCGTTCCACAGGAATCCCTGGTGGCTTGCAGTCGCCCTCAGCTTTTCCTGACGTAACGTACAACAACATGACACTTGTGACAGCACTTTAAATTATTCAGTTTCACCATTAGCAGGTCGTGTTGAACCGGGTCCGTAACAAGCATCCTCCAATGCAAGAGGGTTAATTGGAGTGCCAGTTCAGTTTGAAGAGCCACATACTTGACCTGAAGAGTGTGGGGGGGGATGCAGAAACGAACAAGGGGTAAATTATACTTTACCTGACGGTGTATAAATAGCTAACGACATAGTCAGTGCTTAATTTGTAAATTAATAATTGCTGGATCAAAAACAGCAATTAAAAGGTGTGACAGACGCTGACCATACAACTTCAGTTTTCCCAGAAACATACAATGGCAACTACAAGAGCATCATTTACAAGTTTCTGCACAGCTCTAACTACAGCCTATTATTCGGTCATGTATATAGCCATGTTGAGACAAAATATCATTCAGCTGATCAGTGATAGTCTCTCTCACCGACGACATTGTTGCCTCTTTCATTAGCTACATTGATTTCTGACTGATCTAAAAGTCGTTGCTTGTGTCTCCTGCTATCCTGATTTGTATTAGCAGAATTGTCCAGGGGTGCAGTTCCATCTTCTCAGGATCTCTTTTGATCAGAAACACCATCAGCTTTACTCGTGGATATAAAAAATGAAAATATGCTTGACTGTCTTATGCGATATTAATATTAGTTATAAACACTCTCTCCAAACTTTCCGCAGCTTCATCAGGATCTGCCTCAAATTAAGCACTGGACATGGTGCTTCTGTCATTACAAATGCCCTTGCTTTACATATCATTATAGTTCTGCTCTTTATATATATATATATATATATATATATATATATATAGTGTATAAATTAAAATAACATTAAAATAAAATGCAAGGTAATTATCCATACGCTCAGGCACACAAAACTTTAACACTGCTTCCTTTTTTTCTGTTAGGTCTTTGATTAACATCAGCTTGACGTCCCAAGCTGGGGGAATTATCATATTAATAAAATATCAGAAGAAATACAGGAAGATAAGAAGGAAGGAAAGGGAGCAAAAGAGAGTGAGGGGTAGAAAATGGGTAATGGGTAAAGAAAAAAAAAGAAAAAAAGAGGAGCCACTAAGTGAGGATGAAATAATAAAAGGAAGTCAGCATGCTTCAAGACATGTGACTGAAAATGAAGGTGAGCAAGAAGAGGAAAAACTACAGCATGTAAATGTGTGTGTTTTTAAGCTGGAGTGAGGGAATGCATCATGTGAGTCCAAGGGGTTGGAGAAACAAGGTAGGTGAAAAAAAAAGATCTGAGAGAAACATTAAAAATGAAAGCGTATGAAATGCGGTCAGAGAGATGCAGGGAACTGGTGGAATTCATTTAGTCATTTCCAGTGCCAGAAACACAATCATTCTTTTAACCAATTAAAGACATTGTAAAGACATTAACATTTACATTACATTTCTATTTCATTTTTATATTTCTATTTCTATCTATTTATCAAATAATTATAAAATAAATGTATCACGGTTTCCACAAAAATATTACACAGCACAATTCTTGAGCACTAAGTCAGCATATTAGAATGATTTCTGAAGGGTCATGTGACACTGAAGACTGGAGTAATGATGCTGAAAATTCAGCTTTGACATCACATGAATAAATTACATTTTAAAATATATTGAAATAGAAAACAGATATTTTAAATTGTAAATAAATTGAAATTGAACTGTATTTTTGCTTAAATAAATACAGTCTTAGAGTGCATTAGAAGCATTATATATATATATATTTATTAAAGACAAATCTTACCAACCCAAAACTTTTGAACAGTATTGTACGGTATTTTTCTTTTCCCATTAAAGAAAATGCATCACTTACTCACTGTTATGTCATTCCAAACCTGTTTTTGTCTATAAAATAAAAGTCACCGAGGGTTCAAAATAACACTTAACCTTAAGTACTTTCATTCTATCCAAAAAGGAAAGCAAGTCATAAGGTTTGGTAAAAAAAAAAAGGATCATCTAGAGCACTGCTCTTTCTTTCTCTTTGCTTTCAGCAGTGTTACTCTACAAAAGCAGCACATAAAAGCATGGACACAGTAGGAGAGAATGAAATCCATGACACAGTACTCATACATTTCCACACATTCACACACACAGCAGGCATTTATGCATGAAACATGCACACACTAGAAAATGCACACTCTCAAACACAGTAACTGTACAATTGGTGTTAAATGCCATAAATTCCATGTGATTAATTCTTAACAATGCTGCATTTTTTGTTTACACAAAATGCAATATAATTTAAATTAATCACATGGCATTTACGGCATTTAACACCAGTTGTTTAGAACTAAATGTGTGTGAGCAAATATGCCAGGTTTCAAATCGTCCACGTCAAACAACTACCATTGATATGAAAGCTAACAGATAGTTTTCTCTAGGTATTATATTATAATTAAATTTGAAATGATTTAGGTAAACTGATTGTGTAGACTACAACATCTTTTTAAGACACTTCTCCAAGGCAAACACTTCACTGGCATTTTTCCCAGAGAAAATCCGTATGCGTTTAATTCAGGCAGGTCCTTGAGAACTAATATAAGGTGAGTGGATAACATGCATTTAATATGAGCCTGGGGACAAGCAAACAATCAAGCATTGCTGATACCTCTGACTTGTTTCTTTGACACATGTTCCTCTGTTATATTCTGAGCTAGTAAAAACATCAGCACAGCTAATGGCATGTTCTTGTAGTGCATGTTTGCACTGCATATGGGACCTGCGCTTCAGCACAGACCACAGATTAAAATGTCACCCTCCTCCCTCTTCCACGGTTTGAGAGCCAGGCTTAATGATGCCTGGAACCCTCCTTCGCCCAGAGCACACCCTCTCTTCAACTCTCGCTCTACCCTCTTCTCTCTCTCTACCATAACAGCAGAGACAACAATGTCAAAGGCGTAATCGCAGTGTCAGAGTCATCCTAAGATCTGCATTATCTCAAACGGTCAGACTAATTACAGGACACAGTCTCATCTCCGCTACCAGATAATAAATAGAGCAGGAAATGAAGGGGGGAGATGAAGCATCCAACTGACTTCAAGTATATAAGAAGTGGAGTCTCCTCCTCACAAAGATGTACAATTAATGATGTTAAAACTGCAAGACAGACGATTTAATGGTTTTGCATAGTAGGAGGTACAGTATTATCAAGGATTTGTTCTTCTGGCATTTGGATTAAATTGGATTAGTTAAATTTTACCTACTGAAAAAAGGGATAGTTCAACCAAAAACAACAAGAACAAAAATCTGTCGTTCAAAATCAGTACGCTGTTATTTTTTCATTACGCACATTACTCCGACCTGCAGATACCCACACTTGGAAATTTTGAGGGATCTTAATGCAGGGTTTTTTTTTCTATACAATGATTATATGAAAAAAGCTGCACATTTTTTGTGAATAATTGGTTCAATTTTAATCTGTTTCTCACAGAAAACAATCAAATGAACATTTTTATACAGCAATGAACGGTTTCCACAAAAATAAGTGAAGTGATATGAAGGCCAAGTATGGTGAACCATCCTTAGAATTTGTCCTCTGCATTTTAACCCATCCAACTTGCACATACATTAGGAGTAGTGAGTAGTGAACACACACACACACACTGCAAACTGTGGACACACACACCCTGAGCAGTGGGCAGCCATTCACTGCGGCACCCAGGGAGCGATTGGGGGTTAGGTGTCTTGCTTAAGGGGACCTCAGTCGTGGGTATTAAGGGTGGAAAAGAGAGCTGTTCATTGACTCTCCAAACTACATTTTCCTGCCGTTATTGAGAACTGAACCCACAAGTCTCACTCTCTAACCATTAGGCCACAACTGCCCCCAGAGCAGAACAACTGTTTTCAACACTGATAATAATATTAAAACTGTTTCTTGAGCAGCAAATCATGTTACACTAAAGACTGGAGTAATGGCTGCTGGAAATTCAGCTTTGCCAGGAATAAAGTACTTTATAACTATATAGAAATACTGTTTTACTGTATTTTTGATCAAATAAATGCAGTCTTTGTGAGTTTAAGAGACTTAATGTTACATTAATGTTACAATTCAATGGAATGAATAATTATTTTATTATACAATATATAAAAAACCCATTTACAAAGCTGTCAGAAATCGACAACAGCTATCCTTCCATTCCATCCACCTAATTTTATGCGCATTTTGGGATATTGCATAAAAAACGCTGGATGGAAATGCCAAGATGCGCATAAATTCTGCTGAAAAATGCACGAGTCATTTATCAAGTAGGATAAAAGAGCCACAGTCTCTTCCCTGATTGCAACTTCCATTTTTATTACTGATATTTTGTGGCAATTTCCCAGGAATTGACCATTTTGTCCTCTTGAACACATGGGAGGGAAAGGCTGCTTTATTCGCAAAGGTTTTATGCGACATTCCGATTTTGTGCATAAATTAAATTTGCGACTTTGGATGGAAACGTAGCTAATGATAAGGTAGGGAGATAAACACTGCTGATAAGCAGCCAAGTGGATTTGGTTATTGACTGATGGTAATAATATCAAATCTGACAAATATTGTCTTATATATTGGTCAGTTGTTAGTATGAACTACTTTTATAGACTACCAAACTTTGTTTTTGGAACTTGACTGTCATATGAAAAATTAAAAATGTATTTTTTTAAGTGTGTTATTGTTGAAAGCAGACCAGTTTTAACCAGGGTAGATATATGATGGGTTTCTAGCCAAAATCAGCATGTCCGCAATATACCTTATACTAATAACTAGCCATTTTTTCATTTAAGATGGTCACCAGCTGATCCAAATTAGCTGGTCTAGGCGGGTGTTCCAGCAGGGTTTAAAAATTATTCAAATGTCGACCCAATGTCTCATGTGGCCAGTGCCACAAAAAACAAAAAAACAAAGCTATGTATGAAAATCTTCATAAATTCCCTGCTTTGATATTTAATATGAATATACAAGCTATTTTTAATATGCTGAAAGGAGGGTGACAACAGGGTTATGGATTTAGATCTTTGCTGGGAAACTATAAGCGAAATGCCAGCATTCTGCAGATTTATCCGGGGCCCAAAGATCAATGAGTCAGATCTCATCAGCCTGCAGTGTGCTGGATCAAAACACACTGAAAAGAGCCTCACTTCCCACTCGATGTCTCAGACTAGGCTTAAAGAAAGGCAGACTCTCTTCAGATACTGCAGGCATGAGAGAATATCTGGGATGCTTCCTTAAAAGGTCCCACATAGGTCAATGATTTTCTGTGTCTGTTTTAAGTGCCACAGAGATTATGTTGCACTGGACTTATGCAATATTGCCTCTTTTTGCTTCTTAGATGTTTTGTTGGAAAACGAGATGAAAATACAGATGTAAAATGTTTTTTTGCAGTGTAATAACTTAACCCTTAAATGCATGAATGTTTCGTAAATCATTTTAACATATTCGGGTCTTTATCTAACATGGATGGATCTCTACCTGTCGTGATAATAAAAAAATGTCCTAATATTAGAGTAACAATTGCAGAAGAATAAAATAAAGCATATTTTGTTACCTTTTGGAGGTTGTAAGGGTTCAGTTTGAGCAGATGTGTTTTACTATCAGCAAATGAGTTCAGCATCTGGCTCATATTCACAATCTCATTTATCATATCGTTTTCAACATCTTCAAAATCAATAGTTTGATTGCTGACAGCTGAGCGGAGCCACTTCAAGTTTTGCTGATGATACTTTCTATTCTTTTGTTTTCTGCCTGCAGTAACTATGAGTGAAACGTCACTTCATCATTGTGTATCAGACATTCCCACCTTGTGGAATAAAGGTGAATTGCACTTATTCAATCATCAGATTCAATTATTGATGTGCAGAAAAAAATATAATTACACTGTTACACACCTCAGGTCGTTAGCAACCCTATTTAATTTTTACAAAAAAATAATGGGAAAACAGGCTTTCATTTATAATTTTATTGTTTTTTTCTTGTTATATTGTTTATAGTGAAATTATTGAGGAATACTAAGAAGGCTTATGTGTAACTTTAAAAAATGAATGAGGAAGAGGGTAGTGAATGACTTCACGGTTCACTAAAGACCAGAGCGTTTGCGTTTAAGGGTTAAGGCTAATTCACTCCACACCGCCAGACGCTGACAATCACCAGATTACATTATGTCACTTTTCAGACATTCCACAACCCGACAAGCGCCGATTCAACGTGTTCAATCGGTGAAAACTAGCTCCGGCAGACGCCGACAGGGGTAACACACTAATCTGATGAAAACCCCATGAACTGTCAGTTGCCGTCTGTCGGTGCGGTCTGTGATGTGAATAGGCTTTTACAATGTGGAGGTTTTAAAAGTTTTCACACCACAGTTTAGTTTGGCAATGATTTTAAGACACGTCTGACTGCTTATTCCTCAATGATATTCTCATCTAATTCTGCTAACCCTATTTTCCATCTTGATGTTAAGGTTTCACACTACAAACAGCAAAGGAATAACAGCTGGATCTCTGTATGTTGTGGAACATTTAAAGTACGTGTTGACAAAAGACTCTAAAGATTCACAAAATAGAAATATGCATGTATTTGTCTATATGAGACGGCGTGATAGCATAGCCAGTGACTCAGCCTTTCAGCTCATGAATCAGAGTAAATAAATCATACAAACACTGTACAGACCAGGCTCTCCATGCTGACCCACTGGCCCTGAAAGCATTCAGCCTAAAATGACTCAGACAAACTGTAATAAAAAAGAACAAAAATGAAAAAGACCATCAGGAAGAACCCATTGCATAAGCCATGTGAAGTGATTCTAGGTAGAATTTTTCGAACATTAGTTCGAACCTGAGAATGCCGGAGAAAACAACTATAAATGCACGACATGGCCAAGCTGAGAAGAATTTAAGAGTAGTGCAGGTTGAGAGCAGGATACTTCCTTTTCTTTAGCGTGTCAGAGTGGGCAGGGGGACTACAGATCCTGTGTGTATTCACAGAACATGGACCACCTACAGATTTTGGTTTTGAACAGCTCGGTTGTCATTAGGCACGGCGCCAGGATTCCAGTTTTGGATGGGCCAGACCAATTGTGGGTGGGCCTTAAATTAAAAACGTTATCAAATCACTGTTTAACCTAATAAAAATGCCTAATATACTGTTATATTATCTGTGCTTACATAATAGAGATTTTAATAGCTTGATGCTCTTTAAATATTTAGTTGCATTTTAAAAAGTTTCGGTGCATTGGACGGGCCTATCCACGACCGCTCTCCTTGGTTCTGACCAAAGAAGAGCGCTTTGGAATCAATCATACCTTTAACGCATCTCTCTATAGACCTAAGGCCTATAGACTGTAAAAGTGGTCAGGAATCTAATATTTCCCAAAAACAGCCCAATATTTCATAATTCTGTTTAATTGTTTTAAGTTTTCAACAATACAGATCAACAACACTGCCCGACAGTTTCAATCAAATCCGGTCATAAGTGGCAATAGACCTATTGACGATTTCATACAACATTCATTTCTTTTGATTTCATTAACAACAGACTGAGCTTGGCTTATTATACAAAGAAGATGCATTAAAATGTAGCCTATAGGCTACTACGAGATAATAACTAATAGAGAATAGGTTACCGCCAATTCATGGTCATCCACGAAGATTAACATCTACATCCGATCCCGAACCTCACTGTCTGCTGAACTAGCGCAGAAACATCAAAATAGACATAACCAGCTTTTTAAAGTTGTTTTGAAAACTAGGTGATGTCACCTCGCCCCATAGGATCCACAATGAGCCGTAATTAGAGCTTGATTAAATAAATTCTTTGTTTATAGGGAGGACATCTTAAGCTATGAAACTTTGAAAACTAAACATTTAGACTATTTTAGCACAAATTATGAGCTTATTTGCCAAATTTGAATAATTCTTGACAAAATTAAAATATATTAAAAGTTTTGGGTGGGCCTGTTGAAAAGTGGGTGGTCCTAGGCCCGTCAGGCCCATAACCAGGCCCACCGTGCCTGGTGGCCATGATCCAGTGTCTGGAGAAAGAGCAGATTACCAGAGACTGCCTTCACGTAGTCCAATAGATGTTCAACAGTAAGTCAGCACAAAGCGTGTGTGTTGTTCCAATCTGTGTTGAAAATGACTAGCTTATGACATAAAAGCCATTTCTCTGTCAGGCGTCTAATCATAAAGTGACAGGGTTTTAAATTTGGCTTCGGCTGATAATTACTCTATAGCACAACACCTCTTTCTTTGCTCAAAATCACTATAATTTACAGCCTATAATAACAGTAACAACTGCCCCAAGCCAATGACTAATTCCTTTGCAAATGTGCGGTTTCTTCCTGCAGGGCACAGGTTCCACGTCTGAAGTCTGAATGCTTTCTGATTACTCCATTGAAACTTGCTTTCATTTCATTCAAGGCAGTTTTATGGCCCCTTTATTTTGCTTAGAGCAGTGGCTCTCAATTTTTTTTTGGACTCCAAGACCCTCTATTGACAGACAACATTTGAAGACCATTTTGAAAAACATTTTTATTACATGACTTTTCTAGTTTGTAATTACCGTCCAAGATAATGAGAACCGCGGTTCGTAAATAAAAATTCCCGCTGTTAAGGGAACTATTAAAATAAGAAATATGATTTCAAGTTACACCTTGATTGTTAGCTGTTTTAGCTCATTTTAAACCTTGTTTTAAACCTTTTGTCTTATTTTAAATTATTTGAAGCCACCTTGCGGCCTCCGTAGAAGTGTGCTGAGGCCCCCTAGTGGTTCCCGGTCCCCTGGTTGAGAAACACTGCCCTACAGCTAATCACCTAGAGACTTTCACCAATTAATTTATCATAATTAATCAAAAAATTCATATTTTCAGCATTCAGTAGATTACATTTATATTGTTTATATTGGATTACTCATCCTATTCATGCCATTAACATGTTGTGTCTGTTTAGAATGCTGTCTACCGTTCTCTGTTACATCGGTCATTTCTGCTAAGCATTCAAAGCCGTTTGCACAAATATACCTGCCCTGCATACTGAACAGCCGCTCGTTCAGGCTTATGACACACACACAAACACTTAAACGCACTGAGGTAAAGGAATGCCATCCCATTCACCACCTCAATTCATGCCTAAATGCTGTATGTCTACAGCAGGATTTAGCCGACAAGGTCATTTCAATGTCATCTATCTACAAGGAATGACTGTGCCAGAGTTTATCTGTTCGAATGCAACAATCACAATCCATTCTGCATGTGAACATTAAGAATGTAATGACTCACAGCATCCCTGAGGAACCAGGCCCAGACGAGAAGGTGAACCACCTGCCATCTTGTGAATTATGACAGACGTGATACACATGAGAGCTAAACACACACTAGTTATGTAAGAATGGGTCTATAGGCAAGACTAGAGGTCAATAAGGGGTTTTCATGAATAATAGTGAAAACGTGCTGCTAAGTTGTCTTAAAATAACATGTTGATTTAATGCTTGTGGTGACTATATCATTCTCTAGGTTACAATGCTGCAAGTCGGTTTTCCTATGACAATATAATTCACTGTGACACAGAAACACCAGGCGCAGCACGAGTCAGTCACGGATAATTGACAGATAGAGTCAGTCTTGTGCCTACTTGCCATGTTGCAAGCGGTGAAGGACGCTGTCAGTGCTTTGATCTACAGTTGGGACAAGCAAGAAGATTACTTTAATAGGCAGCCCTGCTAGAAAATCCATCTTAAACTGGTAGCTGGTCCAACAGCATGGGCTAGACCATCTTAGACCAGCAACAAAACAGCTTAAGGCAGTCAAGCAGACTTTTGGAATAAAATGGAAGTTTAAAATGGATTTTGCAACAGCATTCTCACATCTATGCATATTATTAGAGTTCATTTAGGGACGAAAAAAAGTTTCTTCTACACTCAAGTGTAAATAATAAAATTAATTACTGAATAAATATATGAATTAAGTAGTGGGACCCTTTATTTAAAGGGGTAGCTCACCCAAAAATCTAAATTCTGTTTTTCAAAACCTGTATGATTTTCTTTTCTAGCTGAACACACAAAAAAATAAAAAAAAAATAAAAATAAAAATTCTTAAGATTTTCTTTGCCTGTCTTGGTAACTGAATATGTCAATAAACAATAAACAAAATTATTATACACTATAAATATTTACAAAGATGTAGACTTTAGAGCCATAAAAGTAGGAATGATTAAATGGAATGATTCAACACAAACGAATCTTTCATGAATTCTTCTATGCTCTAGAAGACTTTTATTATTCTTTTATGAACATATGATTTTTTTATGAGGCTAGACATATTCAGTCAGCAGCCTTTGCATTTAAAGACATACTTCAGATGTTTTCCCCCTGTGAAATATGGTCATACGGGTCTGGAACAACATGAGGGAAAGTAAATAATGACAGAAACGTCATTTTGGGTGAATTAGCCTACCATTCAATGTTCACATGGTAACATTAACAAATACACTCGTATTCGTAACATCTATCTTCAAAATGACCCGTCTGCTCAAACAAATATAACGGCTGACATTTCTTTTCGCACATGAATGAGAATCCAGATCCCCGTTTTGTAAGTTCAGTGGCAGTGCGCGCAGAGCTCTGAATACACACGTACGAATGCAGAGCTGAGCTGATGGGCTTCATGCAGTGCATGACCCAAAACGAGTTGACAAAAGCAGACACTCACCTAACTTTGGCTGCCACCGAAGAAATCGCATCATTTCTCAGATTCTTCCTTTTGGACGCTGCAGTTCCCATGCTGGCATGGAAACAACGCTTGCAAGAAAACAGCACATTCCAGATGTCAAAGCATTGAAGAAAACGCGTGGAAAACGGGATGGAACAGGTTGCTTTAAGAATGCGGATCCTTTGGCGTTCACATAAAGGACTGTTTATATCATAACGCAAAATTTGAAGATGATACGGGACAGAGGATGCTGCCGTCTCCTCTTGCTGGGGTCAACTAGTTAAAGAAAAAACACACGCACGAGCACGTCCCTCCCCTCCTCTCTCTCTCTCTCCCTCTCCTCATTGAAATGAGAAAGACACGATGGCTTGAAGAGTGTTTATGGTAGTGTGTGAGGGTCCAGGCAGGAAACCCAGTGGGACCATATATGGAGCGACCACTCCTCCAATTCCACCCACACGTCCAGCGCTAAATGCCAGGTACAGAATGAGCTGGAATACCGCACTTCTCATATAATGTTACCTGAATCATAACGCTTTAAGGGCATTGCTGTATAGTTAAATAATGGTGCAATTCTTACTGTGTGTAACAATCTTTATCTATGGAACATTTCAATGTCCGTCCATATCTATCTATCTACTTAAGGTGAAAGGTTGATTGGGACAATTTTTGCCATTGAGATGACTGGAAAAAAGTGTCCCAATCAACCTGAATTCATCCTATCTATCTATCTATCTATCTATCTATCTATCTATCTATCTATCTATCTATCTATCTATCTATCTATCTATCTATCTATCTATCTATCTATCTAATATTCCCGTCTGTCCGTCCATATCTATCTATCAAACATTCCTCTGTCCATCCATATCTACTATTTCTATCTGTGCATCCATATCCATCCATCCATCCATCCATCAATATGTTTGTCAGACAACCTAAAATGCTTCATGTGCTAGCATCTAAATTTTGTTTCTAAAAAAAAATCTTATTCAATATTATTGTATTAGGTTACGCATAGAAATAGATAATTGATTATCCAATTCTTAAAAAAAACGTTTGCATATGTATATGCATACCTTATAATGGTTTCAGACCTTATGAATGTGACTGTAGCGCCATTCACACTCACACAGGCACATGCACAAACAGGTCTGGAGTGCAGCAGTGTGCCCTTGCTCCACAATAGCATGCTAACCGTCTGCTGTAGCTTCACTGTAACAGACAACAAACAAATCATCCCTCTGCTGTAGGATGGCTACACAAGCAAGTGCATAAAAACACGGGCTTTAGTGTAGCAGCATCAGTAGAATGAAGATCCAAACTAAATATGCATTAGTGACACTACTGTATAACTCGGTCAAGTCATCTGAAGAGGTCACAAAACCTGATTCTTCTGTTTCATGTTTCTGTCCTAGGCAAACACATGGAGTATCTATCGGTGTCATACAGGGAGACAGAAGTCAGATGGATTTAAGAACAATATATTACAGAGCTTCTGGGTTTTTCCCGTGGCCAATGCCGTTTTTTAAAGCAAATAATCCGTAGCTCTGGGCTGCGAGTGTGCGTGGTGGGACTGCCGATGAAGGGAGGAAAAGCAGAAATGAAAATGACAAAATGCCCTTTCTTTAACACAGCACCAAGAAGTGCAGCACTGTGTACAACATGTTCTGGCGATAAAGCCGATAGAATTTGTTAATTATCCCCACACAGACGGCACTGGATGTTCACATCATGCACAGCTAACCGTTACAGATTAATTATTTAGAAAATGTTTTAAGAACAATTCCCCACCTCTGCATAATAGACTAATTTTCCAACTAAATGAAACACATTGGCAACATTGTGAATGCTGAAGTTATGGTAAGAAATGTCCTCTGAGAAGACAAATATTAAATGAAGTGTAAAAAAAAAAAAAAAAAACAGTCAGCACCTGATGCTCGCACACAAAATGAGCTCGACATTGCATTTGAGCTTTTGTGTCTTATTCTTCTAGATGATGATGATGATTAAGAGGGAATGGTGAAACATTATGTTCTTCCGGACAGGATGCCCTCATCCGTTTGAACTCGGGACAAAGTCTCTATTTTTCTCTCGCACACACACCTGGATCATTTCTGGAGGGGGGCACTGCTGTTCCCATCACTCACTGTTTGTTCCAACACAAATAACCTAACAAGGTCAGCCAAAACACTCGCATTCCATTACTCCACTGGCTCATTGTGTGCCAGAGCTCCTGCAACACATTTGTGTTTTCGCTAATAATGGCATGTGAAATCTCATAAACTCCCACTGACACAAGCAAGAAGAGCCATCCTTAAAACTCGTTATGAAAATTGCAACAGGGAGACCCTTAATCTATGCCACTTAACATAATTTGAAACTTAATTTGAATAATGCAATAATTGGTAATCATGTAGGTACACCAGACAAGTGTGTATGAGAAAATGTCCTAGAGAAATAAGTACATATCTGATGGAATTATACATTATTTCCACATAGTACACAATTTTTGCTCAAGTCGTTTAAAGAATTTTAATGTAAAATTGACATGTGTAACACAAAACACAAATATTTACACTATTATCCCATAGAAAATGACATCCTGCATTGGTTTCACAGTAAAAGCCTGCATGCATTATTGCACAATGTGTCAATTACAATAAAAATGTATTTTCACCTTATTTCACTCAGATGTATTGCCACTTTATTTTCTCTCCTTTTCTATGGCCAAATCTGCACACTTTGAATTCCATTTCAGTAAAAACAGAAGATGTCAACAATATGCGTGTTAATATTACTTTAATTTGAATAAATGGCTTACTAACCTTTTCTGTGTAAAGCTTCATCTAATTTTACATCTTCGTTTGCCATGACAATTGTAATTCCTAAAACAACCTTAACAATTACAACTTTACAGCTAAAATAATATACAAGTTTTGACAGAAGAATCAATGTTTATTTATAAAATTATAACAATCTTCCAAAAGTTGCCCCATTTACTTTCATGGTAAGTGCTTGATCTTAAACTTCATTTTTTCATCTTTTTTTTTTTTTTTACTTTTAAGAAAACAGGGAAAGAGTCAAAATTATATTTGTGGTAATAAACATTATACCACATTATGGGCTTAACTTCAGCTTAACAACCTGCTAAATGAACAAATGTAAATGTGAGAGACTACATTTAGGCCCTATCCCAAATGGCACACTTCATACGCACTTACGGTCTAGTGGACTAAGGTTTCAGAAGGGTGCTTTTGATGCCCCCTTTGCGGTTGATGTGCCCACTTTCGCCGAGCCTGCACTGAAGCGACCCGACAAAGCGGCATTACGTCACAAAAGTGCTGACTTGTAAGAAGATCACGAGTGTTTAGGGTGCTATTTGGGACAGAGCCTTACAAATTGGGTCTGCAGTAGTATGGGGAGAGACAATGAAACACTGATAAGTCTGGGTAGCAATGTAGGTCAGCTCACATTGCTTTAGATTCAACATTACTCCTAGCCCTGCCAGTAATGAAAAGGTAATGATGCAGAAGATTTTTTTTTTAAACAAATCCTTTTACTGTAAAGTAAGTGATTATTTTGAGACAGGAAAGTCACACATGCTGTATCATCCTCCAGATGACACCACTGTGAGGAGGCAGCGGTGTTGATTTATTTAGAAACCCTGGATGTACACATCATTAAACAGATAATTACAGCGCAGATCCCCCCGGATACCTTTTGAGTCATACGCACACACCCCCAGACTCTCCACCTCTCCTCTGAAACCTGTCACTACAGACCATCTTTAGTCACAAGGGATGACGAAAACGGAAGGACCACAAATTTTAACAACATCATGCCATGGCTTTGCAAACATCTTAATGGATCATTACAACACGGTTGTTATTTATGGTTTAGTGTTGTTTGCTTGCAGTTATTTATAACCCTATTAAAAGTAATGGCTGACCCCAAAATAAAACTGTCGTCACTAACTGCTGTTCCTACCCTGTACTATTTTCTGTCGTCCTTGAAACACAAAGGTTATGCAGAATTTCAAAGCTGCTTTTGTCCATTCAGTTAAAAACTGAATGATGATGTTCACCGCATGAATAAGTTTCCGCCACAGAATAAAAAATAAAAAAGTAAGTGCAGCTTTTTATCTCACAATTACATTTTTAATTGCGAGTTATAGATTCAGAATTGTGGGATATAAACTCTATAACTACAAAAATTGTAATATAAATAAATATAAACTATAAAAACTGATTGATCAAGAGGTTTCTATGAATTTAAGGTCTGGACTCAGAAATGCCAATTCATGTGTGGAAATGATTCTTTATGCTCCCTCCCAACCATTCTTTCACAATTTGAGCCTGATGAATCTTGACATTGTCATCCTGGAATATGGCCAAGATTTGTCTTCCTACATGGTTGTTTAAGAAATGAAAAGCTACACACTCCATCAATTAGGGTTAGAAGAACTGTTGCCAAACATATAACATGCTAGAAACATAATAATCACTGCAATAATGATCCAATCATAGAGTCTTAAGCATTTGCCTATTTAAATCCAGACCTTTTTTTTTTGGCCTGACAGTGTATATATGCTTATATTGAAAAAGCAATCAAAGCTGTATCTACAGATATATATTTTCACTTGAAAAATATCAAGACTTGAGGATAGGCTCTTTTAATAAACTAGCAACCACGTAAAAATGGCCTAGGACAACGGCCACCCAGTACACCCTACCAACCACTTAATATGGTCAAGCAATCTCTTGCATTTTTCTAGAAAAGTGTGAAAATACAAGATTTAAAATTGTTCTTTATTAAGCATAGTAATCAGGTGACCGTTTAGAAAACTTTACCATAACAACTTCATGCCCTTTTGCTAAGTAGTGAGCCGTATGGAGAATGAAAACAAAGAACCTTCCAGACAGCAGTACGATGACTACTTCAGAGAAGGTCAAACGCTCACATTTACAAAACTCCACCAGGCTGATTCAGACTGACAAACGAACAAAAGCCAATAACGTAAATGCTCACATACTCGCACACATACCCCAGCTACAACAGCCCCGTCCAGTCAATATCATCAAGAATATTGCTACAGTTATGGGGATTTTTTTTTATACAGGTCAGTTATGCTAAATGACCAAATTGCCACTGTCATTCTCCTTGGCCACAGAGGGCGAACATGACTTCTCTGCTGGCATGCCTTCTCTTTTCTTTCAGAACACACTTATAGTGGTCCCAAAAAGTATTTGAACACTTTAGCCAAACTTAAAATCTATGAACATAAAAAGTTTTAAGGGAAGTCAGTGTTACGTTAAATATAAGCCCTGTCAGGCTAAGGTCAAAGTTTAAAATGTTTACCTTAGGCATGAGAAGTGACAACAATGACCAATCCTGAAAACAAAATTGAAATCCAATCCACAATCTACAACAATACACAAACATGCCAAAATGTACCTCGTTTTTCACTTCCATGATTGGTTATAGTATCAGTACCCAGCAGTCAGATCCCACTACCCAGTACCAATTTATTTCAACACGAGTCCCTGTTTCAAATGGTACCCTCAGCCTTCATAGTCCTCCTCCAAACCTAGACAATGTGGCAAGGACTGTTGGGTTACAGTTCGCTGTGAATTTTGAACTAATCTTGGATCAGCAAAAAGCAATGCATAAAATTCTTGTGGACTGAGCAATGGCTACAAGACCTTCATGACAACACACAACACTTTCCCTTAACAATGCTTTCTTCCTTTCAAAATGAATGTCTGTATTCTTCTTTTCAAAAGCAGGTAGACAGGGTACACCCCACACAGTTCTTACAATAACTATTCCCATCATTGCCAAACATGTCCAGTATTGTATGTGTTAATCTTCACAAGTGTCTGAGGCTCATGGCCTCTTCTGAACAACTCGAGCAATGTCATCAGTGCTGCAGCACCGGGACGGGCACCATTAGTGCCTGCCGGATTATCCTGCCAGAGAGAGGGAGCCCTCGCACTGTACGTGAGACTCATGCCTATCAGCTCCTTGTTTCACCTTGGCACATACTGCAGTACTGAGCACTATAGTAGGGTGACGAACAGTGTCATGATTTGAGCGTTTGATTCACATGTGAATATTCGCACTGGCTGCTGCCTGTATCTCACCCTGACATGAGGGTCTGAGAGAATGATGCATGTTGCAGGGAGATTATTGCTTTACACTCTCTCACCCTTGCCTGCTGTTGGCTGTGACCACGTGGCCTGATTCCTACCATGGAGGGAGGGAAATGGGAAGGAACAGCTGGGAGGGAGAGAGGGAACAATAGAACAGAGGTGGATACATGAGAGTATGTGGGAGACAGATGGAGAGGGGTACAGGCAAGGTGTTCAATACTAATGTACATGTATTGTAATTGCATACAGTTTTATGAATTATGCATTCTCTGCTGTAATAATTATATATAAAAGCCAGGTAGTAATAATGGGACTAATGACTAATTGGCTCATCCTCAGAAGTCCACACACTCGTGGTCCGACAGATAAATAGTGCATGCAAGCACGGGAACAGGTGCACTACTTTAAGCACTTCAGAGGAAGATCTAGTTGCTTGATTTGAGAGGTTTGGTCCATGGCATCAAATATTTGAAAGATTTTTAAACATTTTGAAATATCCTGGAACACAACCATATTCTGTTATGTCTGATTTGATAGTTACCCGGAGCTGAATCATGGAGCAAACCAGAGTGATTAGTGCCCTGGAGCCTTGGACTGCCTGAGGCCTCCCAAACCTCAGGGCACAGGAGATTTACAAGACTTCCAAAACAAGGTGGATACCAAGATTCCTGGCACATACACTTTCATGACCTCCAAAAATGTGTACCAAAGGGTCTTGTGGAACCATGATCTTGTCCTGGAAAAGAAGGAAAACTGCAGAGTTTACATCCAGTCCTAGTTAAACACCTGAACCAACTAATCAAGATTTTAGGATCACTTAAGCCGTTTACACCTAGTATTAAGAAGCATTTTTGTCAATCCAATCACAAGTGGACGATGTAAAATACAGGTGTAAATGGGGTCTAAAAATTTTTGAGCAACCAATTCCAGAGGTAGTTGAAAACGCGTTCAACTGGATTGCTTTCATTGAGTAGACACTCATGTGGTCGTATGCATTTGAACAACCACAAGAGATGGCCTACTCTCCGCCTACTGACCTTATATGTAAACATTATGGGAAGCGCGCTGATCAGATGGGATTTAAACTTCATCGGCTAAAGACCTACGTTTGGTTTGAAGACGAAAAATGTACCAAGCACAACGTTCTCTCCATTCCTGATTTCGGAAATGTGTCTTCCTTGTCTACCTGTGATCCGATCGACCAAATCGCATCTTATTACCAGGTGTAAACTGGGCCTTAGAAAATTCCAGGCAGGTGTGTTGGGGCAGATTGGAGCTAAACTCTGCAGGAAGTTGGTCCATCGAAAGCTGGATTGGACATCCCTGCACTAGAGTATGTAGAATATGTAGGCTGCTCTGAACTTTGACCTCTCTGTCCTTTAGAGTTCACTATGGCTTTCTAACTCATCTTCAGTCACTATGTCTGCCTCATCTCTTGTTTTACAGTTCCCCATCAGAGCCCTGGAATGGGCTGGCACTCATTTGTCTAAATGTGACTTTGTAGGGCCGGGAGATGAGCATGCTGCCTCAGCCGAGCCCTGGGAACGAATGAAAGCCTGGCAGCTCTCCCGTATGCTGACAGATGAATTATTGAGCTCTGTTTACCAAAACAAGAAGCCTTGGGGTGCTCATTCAGGAGGAGACTGGGGGAAGGCAAAAAACATGCCTCAAAGCAAACAGCTGGATTCTTGCTTGTTATGCTTTTTCACATATACAAAGGCCCCAGAAAGTATCTGGACACTTAAAACACCCTTAAAAATAAATTGCATTGCAAAATATATTGCATTACAAACCCCTAAAGTTTGACAAACATCTATGATGTGTCATTTTTGTAAATAAATGCTATTTGGTTTGATGCATCTTGTTATGTAATGCTGTGTGACGTTCATTTTAAAGGGCAACTTACATGTCCAAATGCTGTTTGGGGCCACTGTATGTGGGTATTGCAGATACTAACAAACACACCTACAGACATCTAGGTACAGTAAGTGAACGTCTCTTTCTAGTTTTCCTGCTCACACAAGGTTTTATGCACATAGAGCCAGCTGGGATCATAGTGTTCTTTTCATGTCCAGTTGTGTGGGTGTCTGTACTGTATGTGCAGAGGGGACTGTTCTCTTATTAAGAACAGTACAGTAGGTTGTGTTTTATGTCCCATGCAGTCTACTGAGAAAGCAAACATTGTGCATCCATGGTGATGACCCGTATCCTTGTTAGGACACCAGAGCAAGAGGAGGGAAAAGATGCTGACAAAGGCCATGATAAACAAATTACATCTGACTTTATGACTCATCTCATAAAAGGGCAGAACTTACTCAACTACTACTTTCTTCATCCAGCCTCTCTGTTCTTTAACATGACTGTAAAATCAGAAGAGTGGTTTGCTAAATAACAATGCTATGCTTTTTACAATGCGGTGCTCAATTTACATGTAAAATACTTGGACACTATCACCCCGCCGCCCAATAGAACGAGGGAATGTATTAATCAATTTGTGGCCACAATAAATATATTTTTTGTATGCATGTCACGTGCAGTAATTTTTCATTTCTCTGTAATTTCTTGTGTGCATGTATTATTTTTTGCACCCCGCGGCTGCCGTAACTACGCCGTCATTTTTTAAATGACGCTGCACTACGTGCAAACGCTGCATCGTAGCGCCAAATGAAAAGGAAAATAGTGTGTGAGAGTATATTTTTGCTTCAGCGGAGCGCTCATTTTTTAAAACTGAAGCTAATAAAAAAAAGTTTGCAGTGCACCATGTCACAGAACAGACTATCTTTTTCATTGGAAATGCACGAAGCCGTGAATTAAACACCAAGGACATCTTGGATGAATTTGCCTAAAGAAAGGTGATAAGTGTTTTTAGATCATAACATAGTATTGTGCAGGGAACGGTATGAAAATAAGTCTTTATTTATCAATAATTTCCCCCGTGTTAATAATTTGTGTGAAAAAGAATGAAAGTTGTTGGTATTTTACTGCCACTAGTGGTCCTTTTAGCTGGAAAGTGCACAGATGTATATATATATATAGCTTATGTGTATATGTGTGTATATGAACACACACAAAAGAAAGCTGAAAACAAGGATTGTACAACCAACATCTTTTTCCTATGTAGTCATTTAGCAGACGTTTTTTCCTAAGCAAATTATAGTACTCCCAGTAGTACTCTTATGGCATTATAAATTATAGTAATTTTATAGTACAGGAATAAATCCCTTAGATCAAATGCCTTGCTCAAGGACAGGGTGATTGTTACTCTTATGGGAATCAAACACCTCGCTTTGCAATTGTCAGCCCTGACCTTTAGCCACTACACTATATAGTGTAGAATAAAAGTGGGTGAATGCATATTCATTTAACATATAAAAAAACCCCAAAACATTGTCTATAGCTGTATTAGTAATATGCAACCGTGGCTAAGTGGTTAGAAATGTGGGCTGTAACCAAAAGTTTGTAGGATTCAACTCTAACAGGAGATTTATGAGCAATCATCACTGTTATGCCCCTGAGGAAGGCATTTAACCTCAGGTTAGTTCAGGGCAATTGCCCCTGTTGTAGGTTACTTACAGTGGTGTAGTCTAGTTTTTTGTAGTGAGTATACTCTAATATAACACCACGAATGAATATGAATATGAATATGGTCCCTGAAGCACAGGTTTTATCAGTTGACAATTTTCAACAATTTTTTTTAAAAACATTATAGGCACAAATACAAATTTACTTTTAGAAATGGTGTTTTTGAAAAAATTTTTATTTTAAAATACCTTACTGTGCAATTTCTATCTAATTAATTTGAGTTAGACCGAACTTTTATTTTGGTGGGTTGTAGACATTTGAGTTTCTGTGTGTTTTAATAAACTATTATTATTATTATTATTATTATTAGGCCTGTTGTATACTCTGTGCAATAGTAATATATTTCTGTTATAATTTCTTCAAGTTATACAGAACTTTTATTTTGACAGGTTGTCGTAAAGACATAACAGTTTCTGTGTGTATATGAAACGAATGAATGGCGATAGTTTTATCAAATGAAATGGTAAAATTCTCATCAAGTGACTCTCATAGCAGCTCTGCGATGAAATGCACATGTGTAGCTTACATCATGTCTCAATACAGTGAAACGCTGAAAACACCACGAGCGTGAGTCACGCGTGCTTCTGTGTGTGTGTGTGTGTGTGTGTAGTGGAGCACACACTGAGCGCTCATTCCCAGAGACGCGTAGAACAATTGCAGTCTCTTTTAGCTTTAATATTCATAGACACTAGTCCAAATCGAGATTTTATTCATTGTACAGCAGCTACTTTTGATTTATTCATTCAAAAATAGCCAAATTCCGTGACGTTCTGCTTTATATAGCAAGTTCCATTTGTGACTGGATTCCTCGATTCGATCCGTCGCTTCGCAAACACAGACGGGGTGAATTTATGAATGAAGTGTGAAAGTTCTGACACAAAACGAAGTTGATACGTATCCTCACGCTTTTTTTAAGTGGGTATACGCAAATCCTTGGCCTTTTCTAGTGGGTATACGGCGTATACCTGCGTATCACGTAGACTACACCACTGGTTACTTACGATAAACAATAGCTAAATGTGATTTTGAATGGTGCTTTGTTCTTAATGTCACAAAATATGCAGTGCAATGACAACAGCATAAGTTCTGCACAGTGATTTTTTCATACGCAACAAATATAATTAACATGCACTAACAAAATCCGATGACATAATTTGTGCTGATTAGCACATAATTCTGCAGCCCAGATGTGTCCAGAAACCATGATGCAAAATGAAGTGTAAAAAAGTGCAGTCAATTCAAAATGTCCAAGAACAACATGTCTAGTCTGTGACAGAACAACCTCACACATTGATTTTATCTGCCTTGAGGGCCTCAGCTCCTGACGTCACCACCTCTCAATAAACTGGAGCGAGAGATGCATCTTCAATGCTACAGGCAAGCGAATAAAGGTTTTTGTTTTTTTTAGTGCAAACCCAGAGTAGCAGAGGATTGGCGGTAATAAATTGCTGCCTCTATCTGAATGAGTTCAGGTATGGCACATCCACTTCAGTACACCACAGGGAGATTGAAAGAGAAAGATCCGGCCACCGCAGAGTTAGGAAGACAATGTGATGGGAAAACAACCTCAAGAAAGAGATAGAGGTGTATAGATAGAGAAACAGAGACAGTGGAAACCAAAAAAAAACAACAAGTGGTAATAAATGTTCAATCAATACTGTAAAAGGGTCTTAAAGAGGTCATACATACATATACACAACACACTAATATGACCTCTTTAGGGCCCTTTTACGGTATTGATTGAACATTTATTACCACAGTGTTCACACACACACACACAATATAGTCACACTTTAGCTTAGGGTCCAATTCTCATTTTTAACTAACTGTTAACTACAACTTTTGCCTCAATAAACTCCTAATTATTGCTTATCAATAGTTAGTAAGGTAGTTGTCAAGTTTAGGTATTGCAGAATAAGGCATTAATATGTGCTTAATAAGTACTAATAAACAGTCAATATCCTAGTAATATGCAACTAGTTAATAGTGAGAATTGCTACCCTAAACTAAAGGGTTACCCATAATATATATGAACACCAGGGCCTACAGGTCCCAGCTTTACATAAAAAGGTTTGACTCTCACCTACGAACTGCAGTTTGGGAAAAACATAGGGAAGATAAAATGGTTCTCAGCTTTTAAATATCTTTTTTTGTGTGTGTGAAAATACTGCATTATGTCTTGACTAAAAAATAAGGCCCCATTCTATCACTTCGTGTTCATTTCTGCACAGGGAGAGAAGGGAACATCCCCACATGGGACCGTGATCCTGCCCGGCTTAGCGTTGGTTCTTCTGTTGTTTAGGAATAACTGAATCTATCCTACTTCACTGCATTGGGATTCAAAAGTCTGAGACACTAGAGAACATTACTCGTTTAATTTGATACAATATTTTTAACTGTCATTTATAATATGAGCATAACATTTAAGTGAAAAGTTCTTAGTTTTAAATTTGTGAAAATCTCAAAATCCTAAAAGTTTTTTTAATTATATGAAATAAATAAATAAATAAATAGCATTTACATAAGGATATTCTTGATCTAACTAGACACAGTGAGAACAAAAATAAATAAATAAATAAATACAAGTATACATACTGTACATATCAACATATCAGTATAACAAAATTTGAGTGAAATGTTTATTTGAAAAGACATTATTATTATTTGATTAGTGACAAAAAACCCAAAATATTAAACTATTCTTTCACTATTGTTTCATTTTTTGTCACTGTTGTAGCCTGTACCTTTCAATTTTCTAGTATTATATTTGGATAAAAGTGTCTGCTATGAATGCTGCAGTTTTGGGAAAGACACAATAAATGAAACATATTTATAATCGAGAGTGAGAGCAATGAAGAGAGGTGGCAAAATTGCAAGGTAAAGAAATTTCAGAATATTACCCAATATGTAGCCAAACTGTGTTTACTCACATAATAATAAATCACTCATAATCACATCTGTCACGACTCCCACCAAGGACCCGGGCTGGCTTCTTCACTCTCTCTCCTGCACTGCAGCTGTGGAGAAGATGAGCAAGCTAGACAGATGAATATTAACGTTAATGTAACGTAAATTATGGACAAATGAATGCATGTACACCTGTGCCAGGATCGAAGCATTTCAGATTGAAAAAACGGCCAAATTGATAATGAATATTTTATATCATCATAAAAGAATCAGGTTAGAATTGGTTATGAAATGTGTGCTAACAATGAAGACCATTTTTGTTTAAGAAAAGATCTGGTTTGGTATTTTTTGTACTAAAAATAGCAGTTTCCCTCATCTCACATTGTGTGTGGGGTGCGTTGTGTTTGTCTGTCTGCGTTAGTGGCCACGTGTGTAGTGGATCTGTTTTTAGAAGCTGCATGCGCAGGGTGACGCACTTTCACAAGAGGTGAGTTCCCACTTTTCACAGCACATAAAAATAGTCCCAAACCTACAAAAATAGAGCAACCGGCTGATTTAATCTCCAGATGCGCACAGACCTGCTGCTTCTCCAACCTTTAGAGTGAGATCAATCAACTCCATCCCTGGACACACACACACACACACATACAGTCGTGACTAACCTCAGAGGAGAGCAGCAGAGACAAACAGAAGCAGAGAAAAAGAGATGAAGTGCAGAACTCATAATCCCTGCCTCAAACAACGTACGGATCAGTGCAACCTCGTGGGTCTAAAAGATTTCTGAAAATATTACCATTTTTTTATTTAAAAAAGTTTCTGCAGCTGTATTTGGTATGTCTTCCTCAATTTTAAGGTATGTTTTATAATGACATTTCCTGTACAAAAAAGTGCTAAGGTGGCACGGTATTAGATTCCAATACTATGGTATTTTGATATAATGATACTGAATGATTACCATAATCATCGACAAGGTACTCTAAGGTAATTCAAAAGAATACAATTACCTTGGTGCATGTCCAAAAATATGCTACCATGGTATCCCGTTCAAAAAATGGTAATACAATGGTACATTGTGCTGCAAGGCTGCATTTTGCATAAAAATTTATTTTAATATTTGGAAGTTTAATTGTATCCTTTCCACATCAGTGAACTACACTGATGTGGAAAGGATACAATTAAACTTCCAAATATTAAAATAAATTTTTATGCAAAATGCAGCCTTGCAGCACAATGTACCATTGTATTACCATTTTTTTTATTTTTATATATATTTTTTATATATATATATATATATATATATATATATATATATATAGTATTTATTAATTTAAAAGACATAGGTTACATAGGTTCACTTGCATCCAAGGTCAAACAAACACATCATAATATTCATTGCATATATTATCACCTCATTTCTCAAAGAGTCTGAAAACTGTTTTTTAAGATTCAGTCTCTCTAAACCCCTCCTTTCCGTGAGTCTACTCTGCTCTGATTGGTCAGAGGGCCCAGTCTGCTGTGATTGGTCTATCACTTACAGCGTGTGTTAGAAACGAAACGCCCATTAACGTGAATTTCAGCTCTGGAGGTAGGGTTGCCAACCGTTCCGTATAATACGGAATCGTTCCGTATTTGACACATCAAAAGTCTTGTTCCGTATTGAACTGATACGGAACGCACTTTGTTCCGTATTTTTGAGAATCAGTTCAGTGCAAATCCATGACAGACACATAGCTTCTAATTATGTCAGACTATGAACGAAGACATTTGTAGGCTATGATAAGAAAAAAAAACCCGACGGTGCGGTAGATACTAATTTCTCCCTCTGTTTGTCTATGATCAGCGTAGCGTTTTCAACATCTTGGAACATCATCAGAGAATGCCCTTTTAATTGGTCGTTTCAGTCATTGTGAGTCACGTATCGTAGCAACGATGACGACAAGTGACAACAGCGGGGAATGTAAAAATGACTAACGTTACCTCGCTCCGAGCAGACGGCGAAAAAGAAAAGAGCACAAAAATATAGAATTGAATGGGAAAATGACTACCCGTCGCTGGAATGCGTGAGGGACAATGAATACAAGGCCAATTGTCCGGGCACAGGAGGGAGCGATGTCAAGGTTCCTTGTCCGTCAGACGTCTCCAGAGGCTGATATGGTAGGCTATGTAACTTAATCATGTGGATTTTTAAAACTCAAATATAGTTGATAAGAAAGTGATTATATTAAAAGAGATAGTACAGGTTTAGCCTAACATTGTAAAGAAATCAAAAAAGTAGCTACACATGAAAAAAATAGCTGCACAACGTGCTTAGTCTGGAGGTTTATTTATTTCTGTGAGATTTCCCATGTGCATACATACAGGTGTTGTATTGCTTGAATGCAGTATTTGAGTGCAATATTTTAGATTTTCTTTATTAGCTGTTTTTTTATGTATTATTGTTTTGCACTGGAAAGAAAGTTAACTATAATGGAAGTATAATTATATAAATATATTTGACCTACACTTCCTTAAAATGTTGTCTAATTAAATAAAAAAAATATTTTTTTGCACTGGAAAGAACATTCTAGAAGTCTAACGTTAATTCTATTGAATAAGTTCGCACAAGGCTACAGAAAACTGTTGTTTATTTTTCTTCAAATGCAGTCTAAGCCGATAAGTTTTGAGTGTTATATGTTGTATTTGTTTAAGTTAAAAATAAAACGTATTATAAACTAAACAAATCCATGGTTCATTGTTGGCAAAATGATCATGATAGCCTTTATATTTCACATCTAACTTATGTGGTTCAGTCTTGTATATTGATTAGGCCTACTTTGCTATTCTATCAATATAGGCCTAATAAGTTGTATTATAATATGCTATAATGTATTAAATATATGTATCTAAATGTATCAATTAGTTTCCACAATATTCACCAGAAGTCATCATTTCAGGAGTTATTTTTCAAAATTTTCTTCCGTGGGGGCATGTCACCGGACCAAAACCACATTCAGATACATTTCGAAATACACGTGTAAACACTTCTATATTATCATTATTTAATTATTAGGTAACACTTTATACTTTATTTTACAGTTCCCTTATTACACGTTATATGTAGTTACTATAGTAATTACTATGACAAGAAAGAAAGAAGCTAGCATTAACACAAGCATGCCAGCATGTATTAGCATGTTTTGATAACATTTTTAACAGGTTGCTAACATGAATTAGCATGTTGCTAACATGTTCTAACCCCTTGCTAACATGAATTAGCGCGTTGCTATCATGTTTTAACGCAGCGGTTTTCAATAGGTGAGGCGCGCCTCCCCTGGGGGGCGCCAAAGAGCCACGGGGGAGGCGCAACACGCAAAGAAAAAATAACTGTATGCAGCTCTATTGATATCGGTAATTGTGTGTGCGAGTATTAGCTTTAAAATGCGTCGTTCTCTTGTCCCAAGTTAACAGAAGTCAGCATTAAGGGAGGATACGGAGCCCGGGAAGTCACTGTGTGAGTAAAAAAAACAATCCGTGGCGACGGTTTTGCAATCCGTCCGCTCAGTTTATAAACAGTAGGCTAGCCTACTCACGAATTCTCACAATACTCACGAACTGTTCCCTCGGTTTAACAAATCGTGCCCACGGATTAATAAACCGTACCCACGAGTTTCTAATCCGCGCTCTCAGACTTGTAAACCGTGCCTTCAGTTTTTGCAATCTGTACCCACAAATTCATAAACCGTGGCCCTTTCGCAATCCGTTCCCACGGGTTTGTAAACTGTAACGTTACTCACGGATTTGTGGCTCGCCCTCATTTTAGAAGAACACCAGGAGGTAGCCTACGTTGTTAATGAATCTCATTGTATATTGTTTTATTGTGTATTAAGTGGAATACATCAAATTGTCTTAACAGGGTCTGCATGTTTAAAGTGATTCTCAATTGTAGCGGGTATGGGGTGGTGGAATACGATTTAATATGATTACATTTTTTAATAATAATTATAATTGCGTGACGAGTTCATAATGCGGTCAATTCCCGTTCCCATTTACTTCACAATCACATATAGTGAGACGCGCGTCACGATCTGTGCACTGCCGCGTCTCGCGCTCGCCATGCCGTCAGATTCAGTATCAGTGCACTTTATGAACCATGGCGTTAACTTGAACTGCATTTCTGTCAGTGCGTGACTACAGCTCGTTAATAAACAACGTTTTTGTTTATTGATCCATTTCATACAATCCGTCTTCATTTGGCAAGTGCACTTGCGCAAAAACCTTTTTCATGTTCAACTTTTGTTTTGTTTTTTTGTGTGTGGATGCTGCTGATAAAACAGCTTCACCGAGAATACAAAGAGACATGCATTTGTGTGTGTGTGTGTGTGTGTTTGTTTCTTTTGTAAAAGTTTCCCGGATATAACTTCCCTATTTAATGCACAATTTTCCTTACAAATTATATTATCAGCATTACAATGTGAGTAAATGTAGCGGTGTAAAATGTAAAGGATGATGCCACCCATCTAGATCAATGTGCATTTACGTTTAGATTGTAACATATTTAATAGCATGGAATTACAGTGTATTTAGTGTTAGCTCACTATCTTAGCCTTTTTCAGTGCATTAGGTGAGGTAAACTGATAATATTTGTGTATCTCATTTATCAAAACACTAAAATTGGTACCGTTTTGGAGAGAAATTGGGTATTTTTTAATCTCTCTATTTAACCCATCTCATGGTGTGTGATGCTGAACTATCATATGAGTTTCTAAAGGTTTTTGAATTCTTTGCACAGTTATGAATATTGATATTTTATGTGCAACAATAGCATGCTCAGGCTCAGTGGCCTTTCGCCTAATTTTAAATGCTTTTTTTATTTTCAAATAGCTAATATGATTTAAATGGTGATGAGTGTACTGATTTGATGCATTTTAAAAAGATGGATGATAGATATTGTTCAATCTTTCTGACAAAGAACAAAATATAATGTGAATTACAGTAAGTGCAATTTTTTTTAATTTATAAATTGTAGTGCACAGTGTTTATTATAAGGGGGTAGGATCCACAGCTCACTACTCACTACTCATAAGTACTTTTAAATAAGCTACTTTTTTACTCTTAGTCAAGTAGTTCTTTTTGGACAAGTACTTTTTACTCTACTCACACTACATTTTTTGGAATGTAATGGTACTTTTACTTGAGTATGTTTTTTCAGTACTCTTTCCACCACTGCTGATTTTGTTCGATATGATGTGCATCTCCTTCAAATGTGCGCTTAAAGCCCAGACACACCGTGCCGATTTCAGCCGTCAGGTGTCGTCGGCGGTAGCTTTGGCGCCGATTGCACATGTTAAGCATGTTTTGTTGACTTGTGGTTAGACCTACTGATGTTCAGTGATTTTAAAAGTAGCCTCAATTAGGCCTGCATGAAGTTGGAAATTATTTGCTGTTGCAAAGAATCGTTTATGAATGCACTTTTAAGAAAGTTGTGGAAATAAAATAATATTTACATTTTATCAGTTGTTATTGAAACTCATCATTGCTTGGAACACACAAAAGATGGCATTTACTGCAGAGGCGTGTGTGGGTTAGGGCAGGCGGACGGGATTTTGGGGAAAGGGGGGCTCGGCTGTCCTTACCTACTCTAAGGGGAGGCTCACATTCACCCAATTTGAAAACCCCTAACGCATTGCTACCATACATTTTCATGTTGCTAACATGATTTAGCATTAATTAACATGATGCTAGCACATTGTCCTGTGATAATCATTTAGGCCTACCTTTGCTAGTGATAGACAGCTTAAAATACTTTATAAGTCTTATTGTACAAAATACTTGATCCCCTCATTGAAATTCTGAAACTTCTTGTAGTTTTGATTGTATGTTTAACAAAAATCATATGTCGGATCAGTTAAAAAAGATGATAACCTGAGTAGGAACAGGTCTGAGGTCTGACCCGAGTTCGGTGGTTGTAGCTTGAAAGCCCTAGGAGGAGATACTGTTTACATTTTTGCTAATAAGCTTTGTCAAGCCAACATAATGATTGTAACAAAAGCCTGGTTCACACTACAGGAGTTTTAAAATCCTAACCGATTTTGAAATCTGGTTGCAGCACACACTTAAGGAGAATCTTTGCAGATTTTCTTCCCTCAAATCTTAAACATGCTCACACTACAAGATTTGAAAATCGCGGCGCACCACACACTACAAAATGTTATTAAGATTATCGTGCCAGAGGAAGCGCCTCACCTGATCTCACGCAGCAGATCTGAAGCAGAAAAGCATGTAAACACAATATCTGTCTTTCATACAGTGCCGTCGCCAGATCTCAGTCTTAAGGGGGGCATATGAAATGCATGAGAGGGCACAATTATTAGCCTACAGTACGTATATTTATAATAATCGTAGCCTAGGCTATACTCTATTCGCGCAGCACGTAATCATCACGTTAAACATAACCAACAGCAATATGACCAGGTAGCCTATAGAAGCAATGTTTTGAATATCCGTAAAACACTTGACTATACAACATATTAGATAACATAACACCAGAAGCATCTCTCAAACATTGCATTTTAAAGCAGTCAACATGGGATATGCATTGCCATGACTGACACACACACACTATTACAAAACTTGGCCACTTAATATTTAATATTCAATTATTTTAATTGTCACAATTAAAGTATTAATTTTATTAAATTGACCAAGCACAACATTCAGTCAAATATTTTTAAAGATTTATTATTAGGCTATTAGGCTAATTGTTATGTTAGTTATTTCAACATAATATCTCGTTATTTCGACATAATGTGTGTGCGTGCCACAGGCAAGATGTGCATTTGTAAATCCGGTGACACGTGCATTGATTTTTATTAATAAACTAGTGTTTCCTATACAGTGTCGGCTGCAAAGATGAAGTTGACGATCACCATCTCCGTAGTGAACGCGCCTATTGAGAGAAATGCACTTCATGGATTACATAATCAGAGTAGCCTATTTCTTTTTGTTTTGAATTGTTTCGTTTAAAGAAATGTCAAGCTTTCTTTAGATGTAGGCCTATTCCCCATGTCTGTGAGGCATGCACTGAGTTTCGGTTAATTTATGATGAGATGCGCTCCAGTTCACGAGCAATGCAAGTGTCCGCGCGGGTGCCTCCAAATCATGATTATATAGTCTGCTATATGCTTATTTATTAAATCCAGGCAATTGGTTGATAAAAAAAAAAAAAGATAAATTAAGAAACAATTTTCAGAAAACGAAATTCACTTTAAAGAAAGGTTTTCTACAAAACAAAACTTAATGAAGTGGTCAAAATCATGTCTGACCCACTCTATGTCTCCCGATACATTGCGCATCAAATCTTACTTGTGCTGTTCACTTTTCATAATCAACATAGATGGGAAAAAAAATAACATTATAATTTTAACAAATATGAAACTAAATATGCTTATTTAATGGCTACAACACGTAGGCTATTGTAGGCCTTACAGACTCTCTATTTGTACAAATTGCTGCACATTCATTTAATTCTGAATTTTGCACACATAAGTTGAAAGGCATTTGTTTGTGCATAGTGAAACATTTATCAACATTTATCAAGTTCACGGATAAGTGTGCGTGCATTTATTAATTATTATCCTAATGAATAATGCAACAACGACGAAGCATGTAAGCTGTGTTGTTTGTTTCTTCGGAATGGAATGGATCGCAAATGGATCCTTTATATTTTTAATGTTTCAAGAATGCAACACAAAATTAGATAAAAATATGATAACATAAAATTAAAATCAAAAGCTATCATAACACAAAATTAAAATTAAAGTAATTTTTTTTCACCACGACAGCCCTTACTTGTTTCTTGGCTATTTTGACAGCACTTACGTAATACAGTCTTGCTCATCCCGATTTAAAATCTTAAATATCAAACATGTTTGATGTGATCGGGGCGGGCCCGATTTGTTTGAGAGCAGATCGGGAGGTGCGAGATTCGATCTGTGAACGCCTCACATTACCAGATAATCTGCGCCGAACTTCGGAACCGATCAAGGTCCTCTACAAGATTTTTTCTCAGATTCTCGGGAGGGGTAAATCGGGCATAAATCGGCCTAAAACTCCTGTAGTGTGAGCCAGGCATTGGGAACAGTTGAGTTTACTTGTTCAAGGTCTTTAATTTGTCCCTAGCACAGGAACACAAACAACCAAAGGCCACTGAATCAGAAAAACCAGCAGCCCTAACAAAATGAATATTAAAGGTCAATAATAAATTGAGATGTTGAAGTGAATGAATACACATGAGAAAAGTCCATACAGGCTAGATAAAAACAGGAAAATTAGTATGTCCATGGGCCACTAGCAAAAAAGGAACCTTTATGTAGCTGTCACACTTTCCAGCAAGAATTAATCACTGTACCTACATAGAGATGAGCAAGCAATTCATAGAGCAGAAATAAGAATAGAAATGTGTGCATGTGTGTTTGACTATGAGAGAGAAAGACTGAGCTAATGATATAGCGCATGGCCCCAACTGCCCCATTTTAGTAACAAACAATTTTGCATACAAAGTGTCCAATCTAGCAGTAAATCCCATCAGGGGCGCGAGAGCCCCTACAGTGACGCTGTTTCTAAAAGAAGAAGAAAAGCCATGATATCAACAACAGGCAGAAGGCTAATCTGGAACATTCCGATTCACTGGATTTACAGTGGAACCAATGAGGCAAACCCGAGGGCAGAGTGACCATGACAGTTCAGCTCAAAAGAGTCTATTAGACACTAGTTCAATTACTCTGAAGGTTGATTGGGATTCTCACCAACATTTAAGCTCACATTTATGATGCTTTCAGAAAAATCTTCTTCTAAAAATCAACAAATTACCAACAAATCATGAAAAAATGCAATTGTGGTGAAGAAGTGTAAATAAATGACCAGATTTGAAGCTATGGTGTATAATTTCTGTGATAAACACTTCCTTGTCTTCTATAGATGAATATCAGATGATGTCACCAACGTCTCCTCACTGACGTCACTCACTTCTAAATCTTGTCTGCCGCCATTTTGAGTACCTGATTCACGTCAGTCGCAAAGGAACTAAATAGCTATATCTTCAATATGTTGTGCGGTGGGGTGCAACAACAAAAAAGGAGACCCCAAAATATCCTTTTACAGGCAAAAAAAGACGCCGTAATTTGCGGGTGGGGCGAGTGGGACATATCCCCACCACTTTTGAAACAGCTCGCGGCACGAATGTACCAATACAAATAAACAAAACATCTCCAGTTAACTAGCAGAGCATTAATTTCGTTCGTTTGTTAAATAAGAGGCGATCTAGCGCTGAAATGTGGTGTTTCTGAAATCAAGTGATCAAAGTGCTCGTTGCCGCTGCGATCAGTGGCACGGATAACTTACTGTGTTTGTTTGTGGCTCGCGCACAGTCTTCACTCTGACGCGCGCTTCAATGTGGAGAGACTCTATTCGTTCCGGTGAAATTACAAAACAAACTGAACACAAATTCACAGTTTTGATGAGAAAAAAAAAAACCTATACGAGTGCGGATTAGGACCCAGAACCTCTGACACGCTTGGCAAAAGTTCTGCCCCTGGACCATTTAAATACACACTTAAAATAGTCGGATCAACATATAATATCATTGAATGCCAGGATTGGTAGTTCGGTAGCAGCGGACAGAGACTGTAAGTACGTATCAGCCAGGTATCGCGTAGGGATCACACCCTAACGATATTATTTTTTGAAAGTAGCGTTTCTTTTCATGGCAGTCGAGGTGCGAAATGTTGTCTTTCGTAGCCATTTACTGTATCCGTACGAAGCTGTAAATAGTAGCAAGCTAGCTAGTTAATGCTTGTCAGTACCATAGACAGTACTCGGTAGGTACTCAAGATGGCGGCAGTCAACTGGAAAAAGAGCGGATGACGTAAGAGGTCACGTGACTGATATTCATGTATTGGTTGACCAAACCTATAGCCCCTCCCCAGATTCATGCATTCACATTTCCATATCCAAAGCAACCTAAATGAGGAATACATCAAAGTGATTCATCCTAAACAAAGCAATTCATCCTAAATGACGAATGACAACCAAGCGATTCAACAAAGGGATTAATCTTAAAGCAATTCATCCTCATAACATCGTCAGGAAGCTCAGACAAACAGTTAATATGGCAGAAATATGTCAGATTTGAAAAACGTGTCTTAGTATCGAGCAGCATCCATCGATCCAGCAGATGTTGACACAAAGATCTGAGAGATAGGCTGATGCTGAGAGAATTCGATGTGAAAAAAGAGGGAGATTCAAGTCAAGGCAATTTTTATTCCATCTGTTCCCTTCTGATAGAGGTTATGGAGTCAAGGCTACAGATCCATATAAAAACATGCAGGCACATGCATGCAAATGCAAACAAACATTGGTACGGCTTGTGAATAAATATATTTATCAGAACACAGGGTGAGATCTAATTACATTAGCGGAAACAAAGGCACCTAAAGAAACCTGCAAACATACTGTACAAACTGTATATTCTATCCCCTAACCCTAAACTTATTCATCACAGAAAACTTGTTGCATTTTTACATTTTCAAAAAACATTACTTGTATGATTTATAAGCTGTTTTGCTCATGGGGACGAATAAAATGTCCCCAGAAGGACAAGGATTTCAGATATTGCTATCTTCATGGGGACATTTTGTAACCACAACATCGTAGAGTATACCTGAAACACACACACACGTACAAAGTATAACTCAGACATCAGTCACACATTTCATTATGCACCCTATAAGCAAACTCTGAATTGCTCTAAAAATGAACAAAAAAGAAATGACTTTCTAAATAGTAAAATAGAGCAAAAATAACATTTACAGTGAAGAAAATGTATTTAGACAGTTTCGCACATGTCAAAGCTTTAAATGAAACCGTCTAATGATGCAATGGCTCCAAAATTAAATGAGTTCCTTGATAGTCTGAAAGCCAGGGGGAAAGAAATCTCACAGCACATTCATTTTTCACCTAAATTGCTCTTTGAGCCAGCGGCAATTATTTTCCAGTTTTTGTTAATTCAGTTCTCAATGAGTGTGCTTGGGGGCTGAACTTACACCATAAGATCTTCTGTCCTATTCTGTACACCATTAATGCATTGTTAATGTTTCTCCTCTTGCTCCACCCAGCGTTCCATTATATAGAACCTTTTTGGCATAAAGGGTTTGTAAGTTTGATAAAACCAAACAAAAAACGCATTTACAGTAATGCGCAACCTATGTGCGCAACAGACCTTATGTAGCCCCGCCCCTTTTCAGCGCTGCGCTCGTTTTCACAGCGATTCTGCGTCTTATCAATGAACGGCTCGTTTTAAAATATTCCCGGTCGACTGACATTTGTTAAGACATCTGCTTTAAACATTACAGTCCTCATGATAACTTTCGTTAACTTTACATTAAGTAAATCCACTTCAAAAGCTCCTGAACAGCAATGCCATAGAAATATACAGAGCGACCGCAAAAACGGAAGTTGGGAGACAATATTCTAAAGATGGCGGCGCCCTCGTTTCTCTGGCGCATAAGGTATTACCATGGGAGTCGATGGGGCAAGACATTCTGTAGAAATGTCAAGCTTGTACATGTATTTCATAATGCAGATTGCAGCATCATAAATGTAGCGGATATGTTGATTAACTTCTGGTTATGCATTACGGATCTAATCGCTATGAGTAACTGATCAAACGGCCCCTTTACAGTATGTGCTTAAAAAGGTAATTTACAAATATCTTAAATAAAACAAAGTCAGCAATTGTATCCCACTAGTCTTGTGTTAATGCGTATAATGGTAATACTTTCAAAACGGTGTTTATCCTGGTGCAACATCTTATCACTTCCAGCTTTTTTCCCCTGTGTCGACACATTTCCTATAGACATTAGAAGTTTTCTTCATTCATTAAAAAAAATAAAAAATAAAAAAATCCTGTATCTTACAGTTTACAAATAGTTACAATTATACAATATTCTATTCCTAGAGAGTATGTGATCGGATTCATTTTATCGACATTTAGGTACACTACTATTCAAAGTTTAGGGTCAGAAAGTAATAAGAAAGTTCATATATTTTATTTAGCAAGGAAGCATTAAATTGATCAAAAGTGACAATTTACAGAATCCTGAAAACAATATTAAGAATTAAATTAAAATAATGAAATATATGAATCATCACAATTGTTTTCAACATTGATAAGAAATGTTTGAGCACAAAATCAGCATATTAAATGTGACACATAAAACTTAGCCATCACAGAAAATAAATAACATTTTAAAATATATTAAATTGAAAAATTCTTTAATTGTTTTTTCTGTATTTTTGATCAAATAAATGCAGCCTGGGTAAACACGAGACTCCTTTCATAATCTATAACAGACATGGACTAAATGCTACAAAGCAGACAGAGCAAAGTCAGACCGTCCTATGAGACCGCAATTTGCTGTGTATTTCCCAGATAAAATTGTCAAATGGGAAACGAGGACAGATTAACTTTGAAAGAGGGCCATGGAAATCTAATGAAGCACAATGGCTTACTTGTATTAAATAAATGCATACTAAATAGTTTTGTGTTAACGGTCTGTGCAGTGAGCTCAGCACTCACATTGGAGACTCATTATCTAGGGAAATAAGAGGTCATTATTAAACTCAGAAACGCTGTTCTTACCGTGGTCAGCTATCACGTGTTCACACTGCCTACTCAAAGTCATCAGATGCCAATGGGTTCTGTTGAGTTTGTGCTCCATGGGGCCCGCTGATCATAGCGTAGGAGTCTGATTGTACATGTGCGTCAGAGCAGGAGGGAGATCCGACTTCAGTGACCCATTTACCTGTTGTAACCCGAATTGCTTTTTAAAGACGAGACGAATTGAGACTGGGAGAACGAGAGAGAGAGAGAGAGAGAGAGAGAGAGAGAGAGAGAGAGATACGGCATGTCAGATTGGCAGAAAGGAAATTACAGTTGAATGTACTGCAAAGTGTTACATTTGTCCACTCCTGCGTGTTCTCTGCAAGTGCCAGAAACTGCAGCATTGCTCTCTTTGTTTCTTGCATTCTTTGCTTTAATCTACGCCAAACACTTTTCCGATCTACACAAACCTGTTGGACCGCTCTTTCCCACTCACATCAAACAATATACAAGTAGAATAGTTCAATGAAAATCTGTCAGCATTTTCTCGCTCATGTCGTTCCAGACTTTCTTTCTTCCATGGAACACAAAGGTAAATTTCTGAAGCCCATTCAGGCCATTCTTTTCAAAATAAGTGAAATAACTGGGCCTGTCAAGCTTTAAAAAGTGAATGTGACATACTCGGAATTAGTCCTCTGCATTTAATCCATCCAAGTTAGTGCACACACATTAGGAGCAGTGAGTAATACACACACACACACACACACACAAAACCATGGACTAACACACCCTGAGAAGCAGTCAGACATTTATTTTTTTTGCTGTGGCACCCGGGGAGCGATTGGGGGTTAGGTGCCTTGCTCAAGGTCACCTCAGTAATTTCCTGTAGGTATTGAGAATCGATCCCGCAACTTTCAGGTTACCAGTCTGACTCTCTAACCATTAGGCCATGACTGCCCCGAAATACACAAAAGCAACAGCAAAAAAAAAAAAAAGTAGTAGTAAAGAAAGAAAGTATTTCTTATATCTTCTGATTCACTGAAAGTAGTCCAGACTTTAACTGTTGTGACCAAATCAACTCGACAAATAAGGTCCAATGATTCATTCAGACTAGGCTCGTGAACTACAATGTGCTGTTTGGATTTAAATAGGCAAATACTTAAGACTATGTGACTGGATCATTATTGCAGTGATTATTATGTTTCTAGCATGTTACATGTTTGGCAACAGTTCTTCTAACCCTAATTGATGGAGTGTGTAGCTTTTCATTTCTTAAACAACCATGTAGGAAGACAAATCATGGCCATATTCCAGGATGACAATGTCAAGATTCATCAGACTCAAACTGTGAAAGAACGGTTGGGAGGGAGCATGAAGAATGATTTCCACACATGAATTGGCACCTCTGAGTCCAGACCTTAAAGTCTTTGGGATGTGCTGGAGGAGACTTTACAGAGTGCTTGTCTCTTGCATTGTCAATACAAGATATTGACCAAAAATGTATGCACCACTTGATGGAAATAACATCACCACATTTTTTCACTCTCATGAATGCTGCAAAGAGAATCAGAGTGAATTTGAATAATGACTAAAATTTCAGTCTGTTCTTCACACAAAACGGTCATAGGCTTCAGAAGGCTTGGAATATTGTTCACAAGTCACATGGAGCACTTTTCTGGTGCTTTTTTTTGCTCTCATTTGCTTTTATTATATTGAATATAGAGTGGCCTGGGATTCACCTTTTTGGGTTTTAAAGAACAAAGAAAGTAATACAGGTTTGTAAAAATGTGAGGGTAAATAAATGATGATAGAATTGTCATTTTTAGGAGAATATTCCTTTAACCGCTCACTTTCTCAGAGACCATGACCCATATTTCTCCTCACGAAACTCATTAATTAATGGTGACGTTTCTGCCTATTCTTGGGGGACAACAAGACAGTGAATTAACAAGGCTGGCAAAATATAAGTGTGCTCCAGCAGAGCAGAAAGGTCACAGCGGCACCTCATACGTCATACTGACAGGAGCTAAACAACAGAGTAAATAACCTTCCTTTACCAGTTTTTTTTTTTTTTTTTTTTTTTTTTTAAATCTACTTGCCCTTTAGGCTAAAAATATCAACAAAAAGATAGTCTATAGGTTAAGTGGTTCAGGCTGAATTAATTGCAGAAAATTGTGGGCAAGATAAAATAAAAGAGGACAGTATAGCTCGTCTTGCAAGCAGTGTAAAAAATACAAAAAGGTGAATGCAAATAAAATATTTTCCTGATTCATACACTAATGACTGCATAATTGTCTGTGCACTGACCCTTCCCAAAGCTTTACAGTTTAAAGACCAGCTTTAATGGTTTCGCTATCCTACATCCAGACACATTCCTCACCATCTTATTAGCACTTCTGCAAGCTCATATCTGCTCAGCCTGACGGACACAGCCTCCTGGACCCTGTAGAGATGAGAAGAAACTTGTTTGTCTTTAGATCAGTTAGTGCAGTCGTGGTCTCATACTCGGGGCCGTTTACACCATAGATATTGATGTCTATGGTTACACGACACCGTTTTTAACTAAAAACGGAAAACCTTCTGTGGGTTTTGGCCGTTTATTTACACCACAACAGCGTTTTGGGGGCCTGAAAACACAAACTTTTGAAAACAGGATTCAAAGAGCAAGTTTTTGAAAACGATACCGTTCTCGTCCGTAAACGTAAACGATGGCGCATGTAGTGGCATAGGCATGTAGTGTTTCTTTACAAAGTGACATCACCAACGACTGGCCTGGTATGCGCAATACAGCGTTTTTAGTCGTTTTGATCATTTTGACAACATTGTTTGTCGTATGAATGCGAAGGAAAAACGTTTCTATTTTTAGTAGGCCTACTACATCGGTGTCGTGTAAACATACCCGCCCTCATTTCCTGGAGAGCCACAACCCTTTATTTAGCACCAACTAACCAAACCTGCTTGGAAGTTTCTAGTAATCCTGAAGTGAAGACCTTAATTAGCTGGATCAGGTGGGTTAGATCTGAACTCTACTGAGTTTGAGTTAGTGCATCATTGGCCAGGTTCACAGACAAGGCTTAATCCTAGTCCCAGGCTAAAATGCACGTTTGAGCTGTTTTTACTGAAAAACAAAATTATCTTAAAATATGTTTGTGCCATTGATTTGTCTCAAATCTTTTCTAAGTAACGTTAAAAAAAATAAAATATATATATATATTTTTTTTTTAACGTTACTTAGAAAAGATTTATATATATTTTTTTATTTCATTATATATTTATTTCATTATATATATCTCCTAATGTCCTAATTTAACTAAATCCTAATCCTGGTTTAATAGAAGCCCTGTCTATGAAACCGGGTCCATAAATAATAAGTATTTGAGGAAAATTTTGATCATCATTAATTAAAGTATTTAGAATATGAAGAGGATGCAAAGTAATACAACATGTCTTTAAACTCAAATTTATCTACTGTGTTTAGAGCCAATCCAATTCAAAAGTTTAGGATTGGTGAATTTTTATTTTTGTTATGTTTTTGAAATAAGCCTCTTATGTTCACCAAGGTTGCGTTTGATAAAGTAAAAACATAATATGTTGAAATATTACAATTTAAAATTACTATTTTAGTATATTTTCAAATGTACTTTATTTCTGTGATTGCAAAGCTGAATTTTAAGCAGTCATTTCTCCAGTCTTCAGTGTCACATGATCCTTCAGAAATCATTATAAAATGCTGATTTGCTTCTCAAGAAACATCACAGCAGAGAACAGTTGCCGCTTAGTATTTCTGTGGAAACTGATACAATTTTTTTTTTTTTTTGTCAGGATCCTTGGATACATTTTAAGGAACATATATATATATATATATATATATAAATCTTTTGTAATCAATAATCTTTTGATCAATATTAAAAAGTATTAATTACATATACATATATTATATATATTTTTTATGTATCATTTTGATTTGCAAACATGTTCTCCAATATCTCTAAAAAGCACTTGACTGACCACACACCCAGTGCAGTTGCACACGTCAGTTCATGTGATGCATAAGACGTCTGTTTATCATGTACGATTATCTCTTAGTTCTCACTTCACAAAAATCATTTGGGAAGTGCTTTTTCTTCATTACATGTCTGAGTCCATTAAATCTCACGTGCAGCGTCCTGCTGAGGCAGTTTTGCTCAAAGTTGGCTCTGAGCAATGATTGAAGACAGCAGAGTTTCCATTAGGCAGAAAAAACGTGGATTTAGAGTCGAATCTCATAATTCATCTCCATAATTACCGCCGGGCACACATGGCTCCTGGAGTGCAGCAGACAGGGTAAACGTGAGCCTCCCTGCATTATGCAACATATGCAAATAAACTAATATTTCAAAAGCTTCACACTAGAACTCAAGACAAAGGCAAAACGCAGTTTATTAGAAATCAGCATTTTAACACGTTTGCAGAATGACACCAGATTCTCCCGTCATTAGAAAACAATTGCATATTTTTATTGTTTGGACTTTCAGATGTCCATACTGTGGTTTTTCTAACTTTGAAAAGAAACTGATCCTAAACAACCAATGTTGACAACGTAAGTGCTTTCTTCATAGCTTTAGCACAACAGATTTAAAGCAAAACTATTGGCACAAAGCATTAAGATTGTTCCAGAAGATTCAAAAAGAATGGCCTGACCACAAATCTCTAAATTAATGTCAGTCCTGACAACATAATCAAAACACAAACATTACCTCAAACATGTATATTAATCAATACTGGCATTATGATTAGACTGTTAATACATTTTTGGACCACTTACTCATTTCATAGTTACTATAAAGGTTAAAAGGCACAACAGGTATCATACGGCTTTTTTGTCAACAAAAACAAGAAATACAAAAAATATTGCATTGATAGGCTTGCTTTTTTGCTTGTGTTTGATCACATGCAGAAGCAGCTAGAGGTATGGTTAACTCATCCGACATATTCGGTATGATATACGATGCTGTTTAGTTTAAATCGATCACTCAACTGTTCACAGATCAGGTACCCCTCAGCAAGGAGAAGTTGGCCTGCATGAACAGCCAAGCTGTGGGACAAATCGACTTGTCAAATGGTCTAATGAAACAAAAGTCATCATTATTTTTCTCTACAGTCAATATCTTTCTTTTTTATCTCCAAATCATCATTTTACTGTTTTCTGCTACTTTCATTGACAGTAGAAAGAATCAATTGTGTGCGCAACCCAATATAACTTAACTGTTTGTAAATACAATGTTTGCAGTGTTGTAGCTGATTGTCTTACTCGTGCAATTTCTTCTGTTATTGACCGGTAATTCAAGATGGGCTAGAGTTGAGACTTAGTTCATTGTCAGCATGAAACTTCAGAGAAACTCTGGGATAGTCCTGAGTTACCGCTCAGATGCAAGGACAGGTATTATTTCAACCCCATGCCATGTTACCCAGTGCAACAGAGGTTTTCTTAGGATTTTTTGCACAAGAGGAGGGGAAAAAGGCTTGTGTAAATACACAAAATACAAATGTTTTGCCCCTCAAGGCTTGGACGTATTTGGTTGGAGTGTAACTGGAATGTATACACGGGGCCAAACCCCAAATCTTGGGACTGTCAGTGTTTGTACACTACCATGCTGATATCTGTGTCAGTGGTCAGGACGGAGGGGTTTCTGTCAATGTGCTTTTCTGGTGTGGAGGGTAGGAGGGCTGTTAGGGCTGGAAGTTTGCAGTGTTTCGGAGGACACAGGCCCCACGTCTTCCACGTCTGAAGAACGCACACGCTGTCTGCGAGTCCTCTCCAATTCTTCATCCTGGGCATAAGGACCAATACGATCAATTCATTTATTTTTTAGGATTTTGTAGGACTTTTTTACCACCAAGGCTGCATTTATCAAAAATATTGTAAACACAATAATATTGTAAAATATTATTACAAAAAAAAAAAAAAAAAACTTAAAATAACCTCTTTTCTCTTTTTAATGGATTTTAAAATGTAATTTATTACAGTCATCAGTGTCACATGATCCTTCTGAAATCATTCCATTATGCTGATTTGGTGCTCAAGAAACACAAGAAAAGTTTTTGTTATTATCAATCTGAAAACAGTTGTGCCATTTAATATTTTTGTGAAAACTGATACAAATGTATATTTTTTTCATGATTATTTGAACAAAATTTAACAGATCTGCATGCATTTGAAATAGCAATCTTTTGGACATGAAGCAAAAACAGGTCATGGTGACTGGTGGTGGTGGTGACATCATTAACATATGGTCACCATACTGACGTAACTACATCTTAAAGGCACAGTAACAGTTTGATTGTGGACATTTTTCTGTGGTTCAAGACAATAACTTACATTAAAAGTAGATCTAAAGGAAGTAAAATTATAAAAATGTATCAGTTAAATAATGGTGTTAACCACAGCTGGTTCGGCACAACCACAGCACAACTTATTGTAAGGGAGAAAAATTATCATGTTCACTTAAATTAGGACTGTTGGTGCAAGAAATAGTCGACATGAAGAACAAGAATAAAATGCTACAAAGGTCCCTTTAAATCTGTGTGTGTGTGCAAGACTTACGGTGTCTGCGGTCAGTTCCTCCTCTGTGTGCTCACTGTAATGGTTGTAGAGCTCCATGTCTGACAGAGCACTCTCTGCCATCTCCTCTTCATAGTCAGTGTGATAGTCTGATTCATCTGAGGGAAAGATGGCGATATTCCGACCCATTAGCTTAATGATGTTTGTACACAAATCACACAACACTAAATGACATCTAACTAAGAAGCAGCCAAAGACAGATCAATATGCTGGGAATTTATGCCAAAAATCCCTGAAACAGACTGCCAAATGTTATCTTAAAAAGTACATTTACAAGAGGTGTAGCATTGATTTACCATCCACATGAGCTGGTTTGACTGGCTCAATCCGTGAGACGATCTCAGCCAGATCAGTGAAGGAAGCATTGGGACAGGTCACCACCTGCAGAACAACAAACTGAAGTAAGGAACAGTTAACACAACTTGCATCTGAAAAGTCTTTTAGGTGATCTATGGCTTACACTGTTGCTCTGCGTTTTGTGGAATTCTTCCTGATGTCTGTCCTTCATCATCTTTTCTACCACGCCACTCCTGCACCACACATCAAACACTGTCTTCCCATGCTGGTACCCCACTTCCTATATGTGCACACAGCCACACACACAAACACACATGTGGCAAACCAAAACAAACCCAAAAAGTATAAGTGCAAGAGAAAGACTGAATATTTAGGGTGCAGACGGTAAAAAAGTGAAGGAGATAAAACTCACGCTGATCTCATCAAACTTGCCGAACTCGAGCGTGCGGTATCTGTCGATGGGAGGTCTGATATATTCACAGTAGTCGCTGTTCTTAACAGATTCAAGCTGTCTCACTGAGCACACATAAGCCAGTCGGGCCTGGATCTCAGTCATGTTCAACACCTGAAACAGTCACACACACAACTTTCAAAATTCTGAATCCACAACAACTTTATTAAAGAAACTAGACTTTAATTTTTTTTTTTGCTTGGATGTTCTGGTAGGTTGCTGTTTGCTAATACCTTGTTTTTTTGTTTTGTTTTTTGCAGTTGCTAAGGTATTCTGTGTGGTTGCTAGGGTATTGATGTTTGGTTGCTAGTTAGTATGGCTCAGGTTCCCCAAATAATGCAAATCTATGGCATATTTTTTGCTTGTTTTATCATCCGTTTAAACTGGTACACCGGTAAAACACGTGTAAAAAGTTTAATAAATCACTAGCAGTTGACACTTAAAGTGAGGTCACATAAGTGAAATTTTGCTGCCAAAAAAGGTTCACTGTTTATTTTCAATAGTGTAGTGATATATGATGCACAGCTCAGTGATTTTCAAACCAAGCAGCTTTCTGTTGTCATTCGCATGGATTGCTATTGAAATGACTGTATTTCGCAGATCAACAGTAAATGTGACCGGACCTTTACAAGTATGAGTAACAGTAATAGCCATGCTTGCCTTAGTAAACACAACTAATTAAGTAAACACTGCACTTGGCTAATGTCTCCCTCACCTTGACTTTCTCAGCCAGTGGGTTGAACCGTTTCCATAGCAGCCACCAGCCAGAAAGGGCATCCCCATAGTTAGTGAGGTTAGTTTCATCTTGGCTTCCAACATCAATGGCAATAACCACCTTGGCACCCATGGAGCGAGCCACATCCGCTGAAATAGGGACAGAAATCAACACCCTCACCAACAATTAACCACTATCATTAAAAAGACCAAAATTGCCAAATCCTTCAGATCTGATCAAATGCATTAGTCTCGGCCATAGATGGCACACTCACAGTCTGCCCCAGGCCCGGCGCCATGGACATCCCTGTGCCGCCCTCCAGGCCGAGGGAGTTGGACTTGATCCTAGCGTGTAATTTTCTCACTCAAACCACTGCCTGCTTCTGCTACTGATTGCTTTTAGAGGGAAAAGCTGCCCATAACTGCTGGTCTAGGATTTGTTTTCTTCGTAATAATAGTGAAAAAGAGTTGGCAGATCCAGCTTATCTGTGTTTGCACTCGTCAAATGATTAAATTTCCAACATGTTTTTGCTTTGGTGAGTAACGTAGCCAATCACAGACATGTTTGTTGATTTCTTGAACGCAATGGCCAATCACAGGTGTTTAAGATAGATTCCACTCACCACTCAAGTTTTTGCCCAGTGCTGAGTTCTGCACGTGCTACAATCCTCTCTAACAAAGTGTAGACATTATGTAAATAAGAGATTCATTGTGTAGTCAACTTCACTGATTAATATAACGGAACTTTGTGAGATCGCGTTCATTGAATATTTGACAGCTTTTTAGTGATTATAAAGCGCTCTTTGCACGCTGTCTAGGAGATATAAAATAATAAATAGGCCTATAATATATTCAGAATTTGAATAAAACATTTGTTTTCCATGCTTGAAAAGCAGCCACATACACGTTTCAATACATAGGCTCATCCACATATAAATGCGGAATTCACTCTCGAAACTGTGATGACTGACAGACAGTGATAAACATAGCAAAGGACGAGACAAAAATACCCTCAATATTTTCAGAAGAAATGGGCATGGTCCAAACGCAGGATTTTGCTGCATTAGGTAAGGCAATTGTTATTATTTGTATAAATATAAATACCCCCCCTCTTTCCGGTCTAATTAGACAGTTCTTGGATAAGAATAAGCCAGAATTTTGTGGCCAGAATAACCCACAAACTTTGTGTGCCAACAGTTAAAAGTCTGGCAGTGTTGAACGTTTTTAGCAGCTTTGCATCCATGAAGAAGTGTGACTGTCATGGCATTTTGGGATTTCACTGTCAAGACCTAAAGGGGTTGTACTGCGGGGAGCTGATGTCCTACTACACACCTGGCAGGTTGTTGATGTAGCCTCCGTCCATGAGCAGGTGTCCATCTTTTGGATCACACAGTGGTGGCAGGTAACCAGAAAGAGACATGCTGGAACGCACATACCTCCACAGAGAGCCTGAGATGGAGGGACAGGAAACATCAGACATTTATCCTGGTTAAGGAGAGGCTCATAAATGCAGGTGGAGTATGTGACAGTACCAACCATCAGTGTGCACTCTCATCGTGGAGGCAGTGATGTCTGTGGTGATGTTGAAATATGGGATCCAGAGATCCTGTAAACAATCCAAACACATTTAATCTGCTGAATTTGGCAGATTGCAATCCTGTGTAGGATTTCTCGAGCCAAAAAGAACTAGTTTCCTACCTCTATCTGTTTGTCCTTGAAGACAGCATTAATGCTAGAGTTGAACGAAGCTCCGGAAAACATAGAAGTGATTGGGTACGTCAGGTCCAGCACTTTCTTAAACACTGATGTCATTTCCTGCCGGGAAAGAGAGGGGAACAAAGTTAGACTTTTGGTGTCCAATTTAAGTGGCACTTTATTTAGATCCTAAATAAAAGAAGAAATTAAAAAGAAAAGGGGAAAGAAATGCTAATGAAGGGAACAACAAAACAAGAAAGGGAACAAGACAAGGAATAGGAAAAAGAAAAAAGATATGAAAATGAATAGAAAAAAAAGGACTAAAAAGAATAGAAAAATGGAAAGGAAATGAAAATGAGTAGGAAAATGAAAAGGTACAAGAAAGGAAAAGAAAACAAGAAAGGGAACAAGACAAGGAATAAGAAAAAGGAAAAATAAATTAAAATGAATAGAAAAAGGAAAAATTACTAAAAAAAAATAGGAAATGAATGGGAAAATGAGTAGGAAAATGAAAAGGTACACGAATGGAAAAGAAAAAAGGAAAGGACAAATTTAAATGGAAAATGAATGGACAAGAATAAAAAAATAAGAATGAAGAAAAGAAAGAAAATTAGAAGAAAAAATCAAAAGTAAATGAACAGAAAAAAATAAAACAAAAAGGGAAAGGTAAAAGAAAGAGAACAGGAAAAAAAGAATAAGAATAGGAAAGGGTTCAGTGTACTTAATTTACATTTTTTAATGAGCACTGTGGTGTATCTTCCACAAGGTTCATCTTTAACATTACAGTGGTCTCTCACCATGGCCCATTCTCTGGCTCTGATCTTCATCCTGCTGTAACTGCGGTCCTCTGCATACAGCGCGCCCATCATGGAACCGATAGAGGTGCCGCCCACCAGATCAATAGGGATTCCCGCTTCACTCAATGCTCGAATGATGCCCACCTGAGAACAACCCCTGAAAGGGAAGAAGGGATGAAAAGAGGGATGAGGGGGGGAAAATAAACCCAGTAATATGAGGCCAGTCAATACATAACCTTTCACTTTGGTTCTGTTCTATCTGTCAAAAAAAAATTATGATGCCCAAATATGGCTTGAATGAAATCGACAACCCTGTCCTAGCCTAAAGGAGACTGGGCAGATTTAACACTGAACACACAATCAATCACAGGTTACTACACAGAAATCAAGGGATAAAACAGCAACCAACCTTTAAACACCTCCTGCCAACCACAAAAAAAGACAATAGACAAACAGAGGATGTCAGATCAAATTAAATGACAGAAAGAGAGCAACAGAGGCAAGAGGTCAAACAAAGACTGAAGCGGGTCGCACACCGGACGCGCAGCTCAGCGCCGCGCCGCGCCACGTCTAGGACAACTCTCACCTGAAAATCCGATAACATCAGCAATTTTCTGATTTCTGTAAATAAATATAAAACTAAATGTATATTGCAGCACAGGGTGAAGTCCGTATATACATTAACTACGATTTGAGACACATAAATGTAAATTTAATATAAAACTATGTAAATGGCGCTCTGTGGCGGACAGACGCCGCCGGTGTGTGTACTCTCATAGAGAATAATGTGTTCGAATTTAAAAGACGTGGCGCTGCGCGGCGCGGCGCTGAGCTGCGCGTCCGGTGTGCGACCCCCTTGAGAGGGGGTGGTAAAGGGCTTTTAAAAGAAAATGCCACAGTAGTGTCAACAAGAGTGGGAGTGTGGAAATGCATTCAAAACAGTGGAGGTGTTTTTCTTCTCTTTTACAGTTTTTTTTTAAAAAGGTGCAACAAGTGAGAGTACCTGGCTCCTCCGCCCCCCAGCACTAGAGCGATGGTGTTGCCTGTCAGCACACGGGCCAGGCGTGAGAAATCAGTGTGGCGATCGGCGGGTTTCTGGAACACACGCTGGTACATCTCTCTCTGAAGACACAAATGACACAGGTACTTAAACCAAAGATATACCAGAAATCCATGTTACATTCGCAAATGACTATCACATAAGAAAATTCTCTCATCACCTTGGTCTTGGGTCAGATATGCTCATTAATACAGCTGCCAAACCCAACTCGTTGTGATGGCCATTACTGGAAACCCTTTTATTAAGAATTTTACTGGTTTTGGTGCCATTTATAAAACATTAAAATTGTCTTTATTCCAATCTCAGAAAATAGCCAGTTTCATTTCTTCAAGGTTTTTGTAAAAATTGTCTGTAATTAATTCTACTTTGTGGTTTGTTTTCTCTTTATATCCTGAAAGAGATGAATGTTTGCCATGGCATAACACGTATTCAATGGAGCTGAAGGACACACCAGTAGCAGCCTGGGAAACTTGACAGGAATATCAACAGAATATCAAATATCAAAATGTATCATCTAAAATGTGGCAAATCAATAAAACATTTCCCTTCACTCAAGAGAATGCTAGGGGGTCTGTGAAAAAATTAATTATAAATTATATTAATTTATTAGAATTTTAATTTTTTTAAGATTATATAAAATAAATAAAAAGGAAACTCTTGCATCATTAAATTTTGGGGTCTGTGGCATTAAAAGTTTGAAAACCCCAGAGCTAGACCATCATATGACTTTCAAAATGTCAGTTATTTCAGTGAAACCATGATGTAATATTGAGTGCTGTACCAATTTTGGCAGGCTCCTCTTGGAGAAGACTCTGCGGGGGCAGGACAGGTGAAGGTGCCTGGAGATCCAGCTCCGCATGTTCAGCCATTCGGCTGTTCCTTTGGGAGGAGGGCCATCCTCCCGGTGCAACAACACCAGCTGTTTCTGTGCTCTTACCGCACTCCCCTCTAACATACGTTCCAGCTGAGTGAAATAGAGACAGACAAACAAAGAGAGGGCTTAATATCATCCCTTCAAAACTAGACAACACTCCGTCAAAATGCATTAAGATAATACAATTATTTTCTTTAATGGAATGCACTGAACGCAGAACCATTAAAGTTAAAGTTATTAATCCATAAATATAATAGAAATAAATCCATTTCTTTCACAAGGTCACTTCTTTCAGAAGAATACTTATTGATTGGGATTGGGACATTTAAGAGAAAACCTACGTCCTCTCTCAATTCTTTTCCTGTGAATACAATTACAATTTCAAACTTGTTTCAAACATCTATTGAGTCCCTGATTCAAAGAGCAGCGCCATAGTGGCTGTCCCCTTTAAAGTTTGAAGGATACACACGATCAAAAGGAATGTTGCTCTACCCCGGACCTCTGATCCAACTTCAAACACAAAGCCGAAAGACTGCCCAAAACCCTGGATTATCTGAAACGGCTCTCCCTGCTGCACTAAAATGATGAATCTCTTGCTCTTTAGGAAAAGAACTAAGCAAGTCCTGCAGTTCAACTGGAGTCCCATCAACATGGTTGAATACTGCCTGTGATCAGAGTAGTTCAGCAGTGACTTACAGTGAAAAAGAATAAAACAGCACCTGGAGTAGGTGTGTTATGGTTCAAACAACCTAATATTATTTGGCCCCGACGTATAAAAGTACCTGTCATCCAGAGAGAATGATAAATTAAGCCTTGAAGCCCATTTAATTTGAGTCTGTTGAACTAAAGAGTTTTTATAATAAAGACTCTTCAGTTTCCAGTGGATGTAGCAAAAGTGGTGTAGCTCAGAATCTTGGTACATAATTTACAGTAGCACCAGTTCATGTAAGTGTTTTTCACTCTGATGATGTAACACCATCATACCTCTCCCACGGCTGGGTCCTGCTCTCCCAGTCCCACGATGATGATGCAATCAGCCTGTCTGATGCAACGCTGAGTCCATGGGGTGAGTGACACATCTGTCTGATACAGGACTATGCGGTGGATGTCTTCCTGCTGACCCAGCCAACTCGACAACCTGTACTCATGCACACTGGAGTAGAGCGAAACTATTTTTAGCTACTTTTCATGGTCTCTGCAAATAACTTGATTTGTTCACTGGATTGTAAGTTATATCTAAAATTTTAGATAATCGAACCCGTTACATTTTTATAAACAAATAAACAAACGTCGAAGTCAACTGAAATAAGGATTCTAATGACTTCAGTTGTTAAATTATGAAATGTGTGAACAGATGTAGGGGTCCCCCACACCTTTTGACAAGTAAATATCTATGATGCATAGAGTGCAACAGTGCCCGCCCACTTTTTCAGTGGCGTTGGTTCCGGAAGTATTTTTTCCATTCATTTCTCCCATAGGGATTTCAAAAAAGTCTTTGTTGAAGCGTTATAAGACATGAACCATACCAATCAGCTACGATATAACAACAAATTTTGATTTGAAGCAAAAAAAAGCATTTGAAAATTGGACTACAAGAACCACAATCTCTTGAAACATTGCGAACAGCATAATCGAATGAAAAATGATGGATAAATATAAAACTACTCATTCAAAAATGTCGAGATATATAATATATTTTAAGGTTTTGCAAAATATGCATTAAAATATTTAAGTATTTTGAGAGCATAGGGAGACCAACTCGATTACGTCATTTACGGTGCTTCATGGGAGTGGGCGGAGCTAAAGAGTTCTTCTGCTAAGCGCTGCCAGTCACAACACACTGGGCCAGCTAACCAATCACAGCACATTTCTTATTTCATTTATACATTTATAATGTTTTTGTTTCAAAAAATGCTGTTCTTTTTAACTTTATATTCTTCAAAGAACTCTGAAAAAAATTTAACAGTTTCCACCAAAATAATTAAGCAGCACAACTGTTTTTAACATTGAAAATAAAAAATGTTTCTTGAGCAGCAAATTAGAACGATTTCCGAAAGATCATGTGACACTGAAGACTGGAGTAAAGATGCTGACAATTCAACTTTGCCATTACAGGAATAAATTACATTTTAAAATATATTAAAACAGAAGACTTTAAATTGTAATAAAAAAAAATCTTACTGATTCTAAACTTTTGAATGGTAGCGTAGCCTATGTGTATGTCATGCACTCAAATCAATTTAACACCATGTAAGATTTAACAAAGACATTCCTACAGTTTATGAGGAATAGATTTTACATTGTCAATTTTTTTGTGAGGATGTGTGAACATTACACTCAGGAGTCCTCTTGAAGCTACTTTGATGAATGTGTGTTGGACTCGGATCCTTGTTTCAGTGGATCTATTGCTGTTAAACTGACCAATAAACATGTGATGGATGAGAGCTTGTCAATAATCTTGACAGAAACCAGAACAGTATTGGCACTTAAAGGTTTTCTGAATTTAATCTAACAGAAACACAGAAAGCGGTTCACAACTGAGACAAACATCAGCAACAACAAGGAAAAAGGAAGATCTCATGCTGGGTTAGAGGGACCAGGACTCATGCGGACTGATTAGTTATGGGGTTAAGTGTGTTGTTCATTTACATATCACAAAACAGCTTTCATCTCGCTCATCAAACGACTACTTTAATGTGTAAAAACAACAAAAAATGAGTGTTGTTGTTTTTCAGCTGAACACACAAAATCTGCATGTATTAATACATTTGCATATTCTGATAGATGGAGTAGGCACACATTTATATAAACTAATATTTAATGCCATATAAATTATATAATGACACTTTGACGCCGTACCTGTCTAATGCAGCAGAGCCGAGGCGCTGTTTGATGATGTCACTTGTCAAGAGAAGAGTGGGACCTGGAAGACATAAATTTGACTCAAGCTTCCTCTCCAATTGTAAACCTTCTCATCTTTTTCATTTAAAATCTATGTAATATAGCAGTCCTCACCAATAGCTAAGAGCGCATGCTGAAGTTCCAGGGTGAACGCGGTCAGAGGAACCTCCTCTGATACCGGGAGCACAGTGACGGTGGAAAGGTTTGAGGCAGGGTTCCCCGCGTCCCATTTACTGCCGGGAGTGTGTAGAGCTAGACTACGAGCTGGACGTTAAAATACAGATACAAAGCTGTTATCATACATTAATGGAGCCTAGAAACCTTTGCCTTTGATGCAGGAGATGGAACACTGATAGTTTTACACACACACCTGTTAAAGGTCCATTAACTTGCTGGAGGATCTTCTGTCCGAGCAGATGAATAAGCCTTGTGACTACCTAATGAGATCAAATACAGAGAACAAGGCTGATATTATACAGACACAGAGGGAGCACAGAAACTCAGAACACTGCAGTTTCTGGCTATAAAGCAAACACAGTGTGGCTGGCATACCTGTGGGAATTTTCTCTTGATGGAACTGAGAGCGCCCTCAGGTAGTTTAGCCAATTCGGAGTCCCGAACAGCATGAACAGTAGTTGCTCTGTTCTGATGGGTCAGAGCTTCCACCTACATTCACACACATACATGCACACAAAACACATGAAAAACTTACTTGAAAAAAAGTTAAATAAAAAATTAAAGCTATACAGAAACACATTTTGTATAGAAACAAAATTACCAAAAATAAAAGGAAAACTGAAAATATAAAAATAGAAGTGAATTCAAAATATGATCAAATATGATAGTAGTATATAATTCTAAAATAACACTATGACTCATATAATTGAAAGCTTATAATTGCTTTCAGTGAGAAATTCACCAAAAGAGTAAATCATACAGGTTTCATGATTAGAGCAAAGATCAGCAGTCACAAAACTCCAATATCAAGAAATACAGTCAATCTGTGACGTAGATTGAGACTAAATATGGATCTTCAAAACAGGCGTCACATCACTCGCATCCATGGACAATGAACCACCGTTCTCCAGACAACGTAACCATGGCATCACCATGGAAAGGTATTCTTAGCAGCATAGGCGTCACTACGGAGACGTCAGCCAATCACAATAAAACATTATGAATAATGAGACAGAGGGATCTCCTGGGACATACTGGGATACTGAGATACTGGCACACCTGATTAGGTGGCACATATTCATTGAATACATCAATGCCAGTACATTAATGTCACCAAAACTATTCTGGGAGATACTACACATATAATAGGCAGACTTTCTATATAGTACATTCACAGCATTATATAAAATGGAACGATATCTGATGATTCATTGTTGAGTCATCTTAGCAAAAAATAAAGTCAAAAAAGGTAACAAATCCTGAGAAACTCTGGGCAAGGTGCAATAATTGGTTGCTAGCACAGTTTTGAACCATTTGAAGACGTTACACTATATGTTGTGCATGTGGAAAAGCTCACCACTCCAATGAGATCTCCTCGGCCATACTCTCCAGTCAGCTCCTTTTTCCCATCCTCCTTCATGATGACGGAACGCAGGCGGCCACTGAGCACTATAAAAGTACTGTCAGACTTATCGCCCTGCCTGAGAGAGAAAGAGAGAGAGAAAGGATGGGGTCGTTTATCATAGAAGATTTATGAAATGCTGAGAAAGCTTATCTGTCTCAGCCAGAGGGGCTGAGGAGAAGAAGAAATCGCCAAGTTTATTAGATTGTATTCTGTCCAAAGGTCTTACTGAGAAGGCATAGGAAAAGATGAAAAAAAAATATCATGACAATAGAGTGTTTTTGGCTCTCCTGAGAGGAGCTCCCAGATAAACTGTTCAGGAATACACTTAATAATAATACATAGACTACACAGCCAAAAAAATCTGTGGACATACAAACATCACACAAACAGACACTTATCGAACGAACACACCTTATAAAAGTTTGAGGTCAGTAAAATGTTTTAATGTTTTAAAAGAACTCTCTCATGCCCAAGGCAAAATCATTAATGAAGTGAAATTAAATATTATAACAACTTCAAATAACTCTATTTTAATATATTTTAAAATGTAATATTAAGTGCTGCTTAATATTTTTGTGGAAATCTTGATACTTTTTTCCAGTATTCTTTAATGAATAGAAAGTTCAAAATTATAAATCTTTTATAGCATTATAAATGTCTTTATTGTCACTTTTGACCAATTTAATGCATCCTTGCTGAACAAAAGTATTAATTTCTTTAAAAAATAAAAATAAAATTCTTTAGGGTAGTTAATTATTTTTCAAAACCAAGGGTGTTAATGAGGAGTTCATCCTCCTGTTGCTACTGTAACTGCTTCCACTACAAAGTCACCAACCTTATTGGTACTGGTAAAAAAAACAAAAAAAATGTCTTTACCTATAATAACACAATGCTTGTTTACCCATACTAAAAATGATTGTCTAAGGATACTGCATGATTTAGTGAAACTGAGTGTAGCTGATGAAACTATAATACCTGTTAATAAGAAGGTTACACATTTGGCCAAGTAGTGCACTAATGGTACTTATTTACACTAATAAAGAGGTAGAGAGAAAATAAATAGTGTGAAAGGAGGAGAAAAAAAGTAAACAGTAAATATGAGGAAATGAAGCAAACCTGTAGACAGCTCTCCCCGCCTCCACAGCCATCCAGTCAAGGGCAAAATCAATCTGTCTGACGAAAGATGACATCCTTCTTACAACTGTATGAGCCACATTCAGCACCACTGTGGGCTCAGCTCGCATGATCCTGACAACATACACACACACACACGGGAGTGAATCAACGTGTCAGTTGAAAAACCATTAAAACCAGCAAAAAAGAGTGAGTTTATGTTCATTATTTGCAAGCCAATATCAACAAGAAGTTACATATAACTATGTATTATACTATAGAAGACATACTAGGAATTTATTAGCCAATTATAAAGATTTACTTATTTATGATTTGATGCCATATCAGCCGCAATGGTTATATTCATGACAAAATCAACAGTTTTTCAATTTTAAAAAAACAATTATGGTTACCATTTCAATACATTGTTTCACATATATACATACAGAGGTAACACAGAGGTAAACATTATTACTTTTGGCCAGAAAGAAATGTCCACAAGTATTAATGCTCATTTCTTCTGTGCTTTCTGTAGAGCAGTCATGGATGACACTGTTTTACATAATGGCCTATTATATAAATTGATAGATCATTTTAAATATCGGTCAGATATTAACTAGCTGTTTTAGCCAGAATAACCAGAAAAGTGGACCGACTTTATTTTGATAGTAGTAAAGTTTGGCTACACTAATATAAAGTTTGGGGTCAGTAAGATTTTTTTAATGTTTTTGAATGAAGTCTCTTATGTCACTCAAGGATGTATTTATGTGTTAAAAAATACAGTAAAAAAAGTAATATTGTGAAATTTTACTACAATTTAAAATAACCTTTTTTGAAAGGTCTTTACTGTCATTTTTGATCAATTTAATTCATCCTTTTTTTCACTAGAAAAAAAAGTAACTGACCCCAAACTTTTGAATGGAAGTGTATGTTGGATTAGAGTGATTTTGGAACATGGTCATGGTGTAAACTGGACTAACATTAGTAGTGGACTGAATACCTACTCATAGAAATGTGTTTTAGAAATGGACAGGAAGCTGCAGTCACGATGTGCCCGTACGGTGAAGATAAGTGGCTCTCCCGTCAGTACAGCCAGCTGACCCACCAGCTCTCCTGGGTGAGCCACGAACAGACACGTGTCCTCCTCTCGGTCAATCATCCGCTGGTACACATGCAATGTGCCCGAAATCAAAAACTGCACACTTACTTCCTGAGGAACACACAGCCAAACAGTCAAGCAAATGATTTTGACGAGGTAAAACATTAGAAATCCATAGAAACTACACCGTCTAGATATTCTCACTGAATGTTTCAAAACCTAGTAAGTTGCCTACTTAGACAGCATTTTTGGGCAGCATAGGTCTTCTCTTGAAGCAAAGGCTAACTTAAAAGTAGATACATTAAACCTCTTCTAAAATAGCTCATTTTATATGTATCCTTACGTAATTCTATATGTATCCTTACGTAATTCTATGTTAATGAAGTTGCCGCCCATGTAGTTAACAGATATGCATTTACTGTGATGTCTGACCTGATCTCCTTGGCGAGCTACAATAGATCCAGCTTTAACTTGATGGAGCGTCACCCTGCCCTCCAGCAAACTGGGGTCCTGGACAAACACAGCACCAATAAATACAAACAAACACAAAAATCCATGTAAATATACATAAACCAAGAACCCATATCCCACTAATGGTGATGTATTTTGACCTGCAGTGGAATAATCCCCAGCAGGTCCTTCTTGGCGGCCTGGAATATGGCGCCCACTTTACTAGGGGGCACGTCAGAGTGCGATGCATTGTCTGTGTAGTGAATCACAGCGGACGGAGCATGCTGCATGGTCACACTCTTCTTCAAAATGGACTGAAGAACATAAAACAAATTATATGTTTTGATATATACAGATATTTAGGATGAGAGAAAGATGAGATGGAGGAAGAAAAGACCTTGTGAATAACAGAAATGGATGGAGGATCGTCAATGGTGACTCGGGCCCGTTCATAGGCCATGTTCAAGTCATTTCCTGCCACTCCTGCACAAACACACATAGAAACCAAATCTAGTTTGTAGATTTCAGTACTAGAGGTCTCATTTGTGTGTAAAAGCAAGTCTGTGTGGGGTGAATAAGAATGGATGGATAGGCAGATGGTAGGTGAACTGTTACCTGAACTCTCTACAGGCATCGAGACCGAGCGAGTCCTCCGTGCAACTATGGACGTATTTTCGTATGAACCTGCTTGCCCTCCATCTGGTGATGAGTGATGAGACATTTATATCACTCTCAAAACAGACAAGTACAATATTACAGCACATCTGTTTTGCTTTTTTGTAAAAAAATTGTTTTTAGGCGAAAGACAAATCTGACAAAATGCCAAAAGCAAATAGTCAATAATTTAAATGCAAAAACTTATTTTACTTAGGCTAAAGCTCAGTCTGTAATAATTAAAGGGATCCAATCCTGGATTGTAAGATGGTAAGATTTTTTTATGTTTTTAAAAGAAGTCTATTATGCTCATCAATGCTGCATTTATTTGATAACAAATACAGTAATACAGTAACATTGTGAAATATTATTACAATTTTAAATAAGCGTTTTCTATTTTAATTTATTTTTTAATATACTTTTTCAGCAGCCACTCCAGTCTTTAGTGTCATGTGACCCTTAAAATAATTCTAATATACTGATTTGGTGCTCAAAAAACTTTTCTTATTATTATCAATGTTGAAAACAATTGTGCTGCTTAATATTTTGGTGGAAACTGTGACACATTTAACACTTTTTTTCAGTATACTTTGAATAGAAAGTTCAAAAGACCAGCATAGAAATAAAAAATATTTTGTAACATTATAAATGTCTTTACTGTCACTTTTGATCAATTTAACAAGTCTTTGCTGAATTTAAGTGCACACACACACACACACACACACACACACACACATAGTGTATATTATAGAAAAACAAACGTTTACCTGAGTGTGTCATGTGCTCTCCGGAGTCCTGCAGGTGCTCGTCTTCTGGTTGTGTCTGGAAGTGGGGTCTGCGGGGGACTCTGCAAGGACTCCCCTCGGTGAGCACACTGTTGACCGTAAACAGCGCCACTGCTTGTCTCTCCTATACACACATTCACAGTTCAGACAGCCACTTACAAGCATCTGACACACAAACTATTTTCCTGGTCTGATGTAACAGCCATTGACTCCCTGAGGTTTTTCTCCAAAGAAAGAACAATTTAATAAACAACTTATTTACAAAATTACTAAAAAGTACTATAAAACTTTCATGAAATATAGTGATAAACTAATATAATGTTTTCTAAAGCCAGCTTGACTTAAAAAAAAAAAAGTTATGACTTCAACTTCAAAGGTATGACTTCAACAGGAACACAAATATGATATTTCAAAGAAACTTTGCAGTAGATCAGCATCCTTATTTTCCATCGAACCTTCCACCTTATTGATTTTTACACTAAAACTCATCACTTGCTTTTTTTTTTTTCATCTCAAAATGACAAGTGTGAGAACTGCACTGAGTTTATGCTGTGTTGTCACGTAACCTTGCCTGCTGTGCTGACAGGACTAAATCGCATTTATAGCCGATGGGAGAGCACTCAAATTCACAGTGCAAGCTAAAAGTACTTCTTAAATCAAAACGGAAAACAACTCCCTCTGCCTGCCCGCACTGTGAAGGTAGAAGAGAGCTGTGTGTGTGTAGGGTTGTGCCGTGACATACAGTGATGGCTGATGGGAGATTTTCACCCAGAGGGTGTTAAAGTCGGTGTCCTTTAAATGAAAGCCGAGGTCTTATGATCCATGTTATTCAATCTAGCTGAGTTTTACAGCTCCAGCACAGGAGTGATAATGCCGATGGAGGTTAACGTAGCATGAAATAACGGTGAGAGTGTGTGTGTGTGTGAGAAAGCACATATTTTAGAAGTGATTGAGTGTGTGTGATCTTAAAAGTAATAATGCTGAGATGTACGTGTGTACGCGCTTTCTCAAACCTGATTGAAAAGCTCGGTCGTCAGCCCCAAGTAGTTGTGAAGTGCCAGGAAAGTGACTCTCTGCAGGCGCACCATGATTATCTAAACAGACAGAAATAAGCCACAAATTAACGCTGTCGTTTTTTTGTAAATTACTATGCTTACTCCAGTAAATAACAGTTTGAAATCTTGTAAATAAGACACCAGTGTCTAAGCAGTTAAATGGGGTGTAAATGGGAAAAAAATTATTTTCTTTGCTTCTATGAAAAAGATATTTGATATGCAATTTAGACACAGTCTAACTTTTCAAATTATCATGTTCCATACCAAGCCCACCTTGACCATTTACGAAGACTGAACTGCAAAAACAAAAAAGTAATTTAATTTAATTGTACTAACAGCATCATTAAAAGTTTTGGGTCAACATTACATATTAAATTATTTTTTTTATTTTTTATTTACTATATCAGCCAATATTGGATATTTAATTGTATTCATTTGCTTCATTTTAACATTTAAATAACCTTATCCATCATCTAACATTTCCTTTAACTTAATATTTAAAAACACTAATAACTGATTAACACGGTTGAATGTAATTTTTAGCAAATCTCAAAATTAATATCCAATTATATTGCATAATTTATAATGACTGATTTTGGTTTTTAGTTTAATTGTATAGATTATAATAGTTACAATTACTAGTATTAGTAATAATAGTATTTATTTATATTTGTTGGTACAGAATTTTAATATTGGCCATTTAATTCTAGGTCATAATATGAAAATAATTACTGGCTTATCGATATCAATCATAATTTTTATATTTGTGCATCCCTAGTATTTAGCTACTTGGCCACCCTGAAGGACAGGTACAGTGTGAACTGTGCTGTGAAATGTAAGTCATTTACATATAGATCTATTAAAGGTATATTATATTATTATTTTTATACAGTCCTGCCCTGTCTAAAAAAAGAGAGAGAGAAATCCTGGAAAACATTACAGGCCCAAATATACTTCAAGCGAAATTGAAGAACGAACTAGTATGACGTCCTTTCAAACAAAATCAGGCCAAATCTAAGTTTGTTTGGAGTTTGGAGAAAGATTTTGGAGAAAACAGCTTGCCAAAGTGAACTTTCCGGAAAAAGTTTGATACGGCTTGTGAACACCTTCGAACTACCATTGGTCCGTGGCGATTACGTAATATTTAGGTGTGCTTTGGGGTTCCTCCTTTTTTGATGTGAAAATCTTCTCTGGTTCATTTCTTCTGTTCAGTCCGTAGAGGTCAGACGCAAGTAAAACATGAACAACTGGAAAGCAGCTTAATAGTAACAGTGACAGCAATCTATAGTATAAAGTGCTATATTTTTAAACGTGACACGCTGAATTGCAGAGCTTGGGCAAACATATCCACATCACTATGATCATTTGCTTTTTTAACTGCTGTTTTCTCATCGCAGTTATTTTTGTTGTGTTGTTGAGAGGAAAGTGCACAACACAGATTTACATACTGATGTAAACTAACACAATATTGCTACTCAAGCATTTCAAACTTATTTTTAACCACTAAGCAAAAGATGAAAAAGAACCTCGGCGTGAGTATACTGGGGCCTTAGAGGAAAAAAACATGATATAAAAAGGTGTAGAAAATGTATTATAGTGTGGTTGAGACATATGTTAAGTAAGACAGAGGTCACATTGAAGCAGACAGCCATGGGGGAGTTCAAGCCCATCTGTACCTGTATGACTCTCACTAGCGTCTCTGGGTATTTCTCAAACACTGCCTGGAAAGCTGAGGCAGGCAAACGCAAAATGGTAGACCTGACCGCCGCACGAGCAGACACAGTCTTGTAAGGAGCAGGATAACCCTGAAAAGAAAGAAAATATCCAAAATGAATCTCAATGCACTAGAGCAGGATAGGTTGTTAGGAAGGCAGACAGAGAACTTACTGTAATGATGTCTAGAATGCTGAGCAGACTGTGAACGCTGTCCCCGGGCAACACGTCCTTCACCACAGGCTCTGTGCCATCCTGAAAGACACACACACCCCAATGGAGAATATGACAACATCAAGAGGGGCACTAAGTTTAATTACTCATTTGCCATTTAGCTGACAGTTCTTATCCAAAGTGACCTACAGGGAATTTATTGCGGAGACAGACCTCCTAGACTAACCAGAGGTTAAGGATCTCAATCAAGGAAATTATGGTAATTGTTCATGAATCAATTGCTGTAGGTTTCATACCTATAACATTTCTGTTAACAGACCAGACCTTTAATAAAAGTTATTGGACCCAATCAAACACTATTTTATTAGTTGTATTTTCATAATTAAAATTGTACACCCATAGCCTATATATATATATATATATATATATATATATATATATATATATATATATATTACATTAACCATTTTCCTCAGATGTTTAACTAAACATGATCACAAATATTTTAAATATTTTATATAAATAGGCGTTTTGGATTAAGCTGTTTTTTCAATAAAAAAATTTAAATGTATAAAATATAATGAATATACATAATTATAATTTATAATAATGCATCATTTAATATATATATTGGTTGTCTGGGGTTGAGCAAACTTTTCCACACTTTATAAAATGCATCATATATAATTTCATTTATATAATTTGTTTTTTAATTTATATAAATATATACAAATAAATATCATTAAAATAATTAATAATAATAATATAATAGTATAATTTGAAATGCATTAGTGTGCATGAGGTTGATGACCAAGTTAACTGACATTCCCTAAACCAGTGCCTCTAATGAAGTCTATGAATTTTAAAAGGTACTCCCATGGCTCATCCTTACAAACTCATGAATGCAAAGCTCAAGCCTTCCATCCTGAACCACATAGATGCTGTCATCATCATCCCCTGGCTTGAACAGCCCCTCTCCCTCCTGCAGCTCCACAAACACCATGTGCCGACACAGCTCCAAAAACAAGGGCTTTTCAAAATGACCAAGTACCCTGAAATGCATTAACATTCAACTTTAGAAGAACACCAACATTCCACTAGGCTGAAAAAGTATAATGTGATTTGTAGTTCAGCTGTGATCATGTGAGGGTCAGAGTTGTTCACCTGACGTTCTTGAGCATGTAGAGCACCTCTGAGGGCAGGTTTGAGTTCTGCACATCAAATTCGGTGAGATCTGCTTCTAAGAGAGAGGGAGGGGGTTCTTTGGGCTGCAAAGTGGGTGGTTCCTTCCTGATCCGCAAGATCCTGCATGACATCATAGCAGGATTCAAACCAGAAGCACTGATTGGACAGCTTCTGACTTAAACTGTGTGGGTGATAATACGAGATGGCATTTGTTCCGTAAAAATGAGGTATATGAGAATCTAAACATACCTGCGAGCTATACTTAGAACTTTAGGCCTCTTCCGAGAGCGCTGCTTAGACACCGAAGTGGAGGTTGGTGTCGAGGACAAGGTCTGGACCTGAGAGACAGAAATAGAAAAACCAAGTGGAGGATGGATAGTAAATAAATAGATAAGGCTGTTAGTCATACAGGTTATGAACAGTGGCACATGTTCATGATATTCCACTTCGCACACTCTATGCTGCCCTCTAACGGAGGAAGAATAAACTTTCAGCTGATGATGTACATTTTAATTACACCAATAAATGAGTATTTGTGGAACAAGTCACTGCAGAGTCAGAGTCTGAACAATCAGCTATTTATCTTGGAGCACAAATAGACTACTGTGAATGTGACCATTAATCAGCAGCTAAAACAGGGTGCAAATCACAGGAAAGCAAATGGGTTTCAGCAAGATGTGACTCACCTTTCTCATGATTTTCCTGCCGTAAAAGAGCACTTTATCTCTTTTTCTGAAGCGATAGCGAGGAACACCAGCCTGTTGACCTTAAAATACACACAAGCAAATGCATAATGAGATTCCAGCAAACTGCTCAACACATACACTGCAGTTTAAAACATTTTTAAAGGACTTAATAGTTTTGTTTAGCAAAGATGCATTAAATCGCTCAAACGTGACAGTAAAGACATGTATAATGTAACAAATTTAAAAAATACTGTTCTTTTAAACTTTTTACTCATCAAAGAATCCTTAAATGTATCAAAGATCCACAAAAATATTAAAGTCACCATGAAATAAAATTTTATAGAATATTGCAGTGTGTATTATACATGATTTATCCATGCACATAATTTTATTTATTTATTTATGTGCCCTTTTAATCTTCAATAAAAAAAAAAATTCCACTCTCGCTTGCGCTGACATCACATTTTTGGGGACATTTTTAGTTTTTCAGCCCAAGAGTGGGACAACCTGTCACTCACATGAGATCAAAGCAAAAGCAAACCACAACGATCCTATCAATTCCAAATGGACAAGAGTCCCGTCCTACATTTTTTCTTGTTTGAAAAGTTGTTCCACTTAGATATACGTCACAATAGGGAAGAAAAAACTATCGCAACTTCTGTTTCATGTTGATTTTCATGTTTTCAACATTGATTATAAGAAAAGTTTCACTGAAGCAGCATATTAGAATGATTCCTGAAGAATCATTCTCAAGGAAAATATATTTTACAATATATTAAATATACAATATATAACATAATATTTTACAATATTACTGTTTTTACTGTATTTTTGATCAAATAAATGCAGACGTGAGCACCTCCATCATATTGAACCCACACAACACTTATTCAAGAATCAGAGCTGAGCAACACGCTGAAAACAACACAATTTGGAAACAAAAGGGAAACCCACTCGCCAGTTTATATCTGCGGTAGAGGAGAAGCACAGAGATTCCTATCAGACACACAGCCACCACGGCACCGATCAAAATACCCGTCAGCTGGAACAAACAACAGTTACAGAAATGTAAGATAAGAGAATTTATCTGATATTACAGGAAAACTGAAAGATGAACTTGGACTTGACAAATCAAAACATGCTGTCAGTAATAGAGCAAATAATACTGATAAAAACACTGCAAGAAATTCTAATCTGATTAAACGTTGTATCGGTCAACACAAACCTGATTTAACCTGAACTAAAGTATTTGAAATGTCTGTCACTTGTTTCATAATCTGTACATCTGATCTGAGCCAGTTCAGTGTCTTCCCTTTCACATGGGAAAGTAACAAGGGATTAGACAGTTTTCCAAAGTAATTCAGGGAACACTTCGTTTCTGTACCATGGTGGTCTGCATCCTCTCCTCCACAAACTGCTGCAGGCGGGAACGAATTTCACTCCCAATAGCCTGAGGAAATACATACCAATATACAAACAGTCAGACACACTCCCAGGGTTTTGGTTTGAAAATAAAAACCCTGGATAAAAAACTCTTTTATATGTGTTTTTATAATTCATTTATTTTTGTTCCACAGAACAATACAATTTGGAAAAAAAAAACCCGGCTCATGTGGGATTTCTTTGAAATCATGTTTATTTATTTTTATCCATACCAAGATCATATGAGACTCAAAGGGGCCAGTGCTTGTTCAGCTCCTTCCTGTATTGCACAAAACACAGTACTTCCCCTTGCAAAAATAAAGGGATCAATCTGCTCAATACATAATCCAGCATTAATTTTGTTTAAAAAAAGGGATAGTTCACCAAAAGAGAAAATAGTCTATCTTTTTACTCCTCCTTTCACGTGTCATTCCAAACCAGTTTTCTGTTATTTTTCTACTGTGCATTTCAAATAAAAAGGGAGTGGCCAAACAATTAAAAAGAAATCACATAAGCAGTGTTTTTGATTTATTGTTGTATATTTATTTCTTTATTCTTCTTTTTAAAAGTTTTCTTTTCTTTATGGCAGAAATTATGAAACATATTCTTAATTATAAATATACGCAGAACACATTTCCCATCCTGACTAGCCTAATCCCTTTGAACAAAATACATTTTAAGCTATTATGTATTTAAGTAATATCTTCAATTTTTATATATAGTACTGTGATATACGTTAAACTTTACTTGATCTATATTGGTATTACTCTCCTGTCTATCTGTTTATCATGTCGGTGTTATTTGTTCTCTTGTTTTTCAGAATGACACAACTGATAATGATCCATTCACATGCATAACAAATCAACTGCAACAAAAATGATATAAGATGTTGAGACCCATGATACTTACAGGATACAGGCACCGAGCTTCATCCTCCTGCTCATCTCCCATTTCTAAAAAGACAAAGTCACTCAATTTATGGAGAATGCATTCAGCTGCATCATGTTCTCAAGCTGTCATTCATTCATGAAAACAGTCAAGAAGTCTGAACTGCGACTTTTCTGGAAGTAAACTTCTGTTTTAGTTGAGCTTAACACACCTTTGCAAAACCATTTTCGAGATAATCCGATGGAAAAATAATCATGCCAGTTAAATATGACGCAGTGTTTCTGTTGTCATTGGAGCAGTGATGACATGCATTAGTGTTATGGGCGTTACAGCTATTTAAAGTGTAAACAACCACGCCAACTTATGAAAACATATGAATTCTGTTTTAGGTTTAGACTAGTTGCACAAAAATACCAATAAAACCAGCATATCTTACAAAAACACCTGTTTAGCAGGTGGTTTATACGTGACAGAGTAATATGCTAATTAGCTAGCAAACAGTAGCTTACTTACTAAAGACAGCGAAATTGGAGACCGATGCTGAAATAATCCTTTTATTTATTCCGCAGCTGCTAGCTGGGTCCCTTTCCTGTCATTTCCACACAAATTTAACTCCATTGTAAACTTTGGCAGCTTCTTTTTCGCCCCATGAAGTCAAATCTCTGCTGTTGCCTTAACAGTCCTTCACGTGGCAGTGATATGCAATTTCATTGGCTACAAACAACATGAATAGGCCAATCGGAACCGCTGTTGTTTGAATTTTTTTTTTTTTTTTTTTTTTTTTACATGCAAAAACAACATACACAATTCCAATAATTCTGCAGATCATAAAATAAAAATGGGAAAAAAGTGGAGTATAATTAAAAAAAGTCATTTAACTAATAGTTAAATTACATTTTTATTAGTCACATAATATTACATGCTCTGATAGCGTTGTTTTTTATTTATGTAAAACATTATAAAATATCTGTATGACATGCATGAAATGCAAATAAAAAATTATTTGGGACCAGAACACTGTATGCATATTTTGGGGAAGTATGCATTGTATGCAAAACTTCCCAAATATTCTTAGGCTACTGTGTCTGTGTGTGTGTGTGTGTGTGTGTGTGTGTGGCGATTCAGTGTACTTTTCTGTTTCTGTTTTAGCTAGCTGAACTAAATTCAATCAAAGAGAGCACTTTTCTTCCATCAAATTTTAATTTGTTAGCAAGCTGTCTTATACATAGGCTACTGGACGTTCCTTACAAACATTAAAATTTGACATCAATAACATCATTGTAGAAGTTGTCTAGTGCTTTGTCTTCTTTTTTCTCATGGGGTAGAATTTCAGACCAATTACATGTCTCATTTCACACGGCCTTCAAAAACAACATTCATAGACGTTTCTGGCTATCAAACAAAAGTAATCCATCAAAACCACAGACAAAAGCAACATACATTTAAATACATCATCAACAACAACAAATGGCAGGAACAAGCAAGGCAGGCGTCTGATATTCACAATTGTGTTTTTAAATGAAAAAAATAATGAAAACAACCTCCACCAATATATTCAGATTATTAAAATCCCCATTAGGAATACATTCATAATAAAGGCAGTTTGGGGCATTAGACATATATTTAAAAATGTACACTAAATTCCACACAATCTTTGTCCTCCTCCTCATTTGAAGTCCAGTTCTACTTGTTGAGATATTTGGCCACTGAATGGTAGGCAAGCAGGATCTCCTTGTCTTTGGGGCAGGTGAGGTGGAACACATCTTCCTTGTACGCTTTGTCCAAGTACTTTGTCAGGCCTTTTAGCTCTCTAGGGATCTCAAAACCACGGTACTTCTTGCAAACTACCTACAAAGTCAACAAAATATTTCGATTTAAAATAGATGAAGTTTAATTGAAGACTGTTAGTGTAGAGGAAGTGATTTCACTTACAGTAAACAGCAGTACACTGTATTATTTCAGCACTACAATTTACAAATTACTGCATTGCTGTCTAAATGAGAAAAAGATTAGTAACCTTGACAATGTGCAATTTTGGAAGCAGGTTGCAGTCAGCAAGAGAGAGCGCATTTCCGTCCAGGTAATGTCTTGTGGATTGGGCTGAATCTGGATTCTGGTCCAGTTCATGAGGAAGGGGAGTCAACAGGTACTGATCCAACTTCATCAAACTCCTTAGAAATTTCTTCTCCAGCACTGAAATGTACACAACCATTAAGGTGTTGATATTCAAATGCAAATATTCAATGTTGTGTCATCTATCTATCTGGCCATCCATCTGTCCACCCATCCATCCATTCACCATCTATCTATGTCTTATATCAATTCTGAAGTGACAGCCCCCATATTTCAAACACAAAATGACATAATTCACTGTTCACAGGCCAAAAAACTTTAGAGAAGGGTGACCCTTACTGTCATTGAGCCCAGGATTGGGATTTTTGATGTAAGCCGAGAATTTGTGAAAGATGTCATCTCCAGCTGTGTTAGACTCCTTATAGCGGCAGCATAACTTGGGATAGCTGCAATGCAAAAATGGTGCAAAACTTTATATTTCATGTCATAAGGGGTTGAATTTGTAGTGGAACACATTTTGGCATTTTGTACAAACATTAAGATTTCAGGAATTCCTCTATATTTTAGGAGCAAATTTGACCAGTGTTGGGGGTAATGCATTACAAGTAACACGAGTTACGTAATCAGATTACTTTTGTCAAGTAACTAGTAAAGTAACACATTACTTTCCTACTTCCCACTTCTGAAGCTCATCGTTATGACTTGAGAGGGCCTTCGTGTCCAATGTTTAACTAAGAAACTAGTATTTACGATAATTCTGACAGCACGTGAAGGCAGCATAAGTGCAGAGGCGTTGTGTGAACATGATGGTTATTGCAGTTCTAGACTAAATGTGAGCATTTACTCATCTCACTTGCACAAAAACAGATTCAGTATTCCTCAAAATGAATAGTGAAATGCAAACTCAGAATGTTACACAAACCTGCAAAAATTAAATGTTAATTTACAAAACAAATACACTTTATGTATTTAATCTCACTTTTTTAGCCAATGTCTTTGCTCTTGACCTTTGATGAACCAATTTAATCATACGAATAAGCAAACATGACTTTAGATAAACATCACATTTGTGTTTAATTTCATTGCGTTACATCTTTGGACCGGTGGTATGAATGCACACTCACTGTGGGGGCGCAAGGGTCTCTTCCAGAAACTCTTCGATCTTGTTGGTGTCAGTACGGACCTCTTCATTATAGATGAGGAAAGGGGGCTGAGAACCTGGAGCCAGGTCCTTTAGTACCTCTGGAGCTCTAGAAAGAAAGAAAACATAAATAAAACAACAGATTTTGTTATTAAATGTAACATTTTTAGGGATTAAACTATTGGATCAATTCTAATGTATTTCCCTTCCTACAAAGCAAAAATCATTTTAAAAGATTTTAGAATTGCCCTGAATAGAAAAACTGAGCCATATGAAATGTTATTAATATAATATTAACCTAGAGGAAATGTTATTCCTCAGAGGTGGCTTTTTTGCAAGGTCTATTGAATACATAATCATGTTTAGTTTGTACTATACACTTTGTCTCCAAAAGTTCCCTAAGATCAATTAAAATAGAGAATGAGACAAATGACCCACAGTAAGAGTGCTTAGTTATAAAAAAACATTATGTGGATAAAAGCTCAGATCATTTTCTAAAACTCTAGAGGAGATTATATTATATTAAAACTCTAGAGGAGATTATAGAGGATATTACTAGGGTGTATTTCTTCAAGTAAAAGGAAAGATCTTCAATTTGCACTCCACTTAATCTCATTGTTGACTAGAAGAAACAACTAAACGAAAGATTCCATTGTGAATTTTTCCCCCCCAATGGAACGCAACCTAAGAAGAACGATTATCCCGATGTTGGCATCTCTCACCTCTTCATGTCCACTGTGGTGAGGGTGAAATTGACTCCCTTCAGCCAGAGTATCATGAAGAGCCGCTGACAAAACGGGCAGTTACCAACACTTTCTCCATCATCGCTTGCCTAAAGACGACATTCAGTAAGCAAAGTGTTAAAACTCCTAAGATGGAAATTATTTAATGTACAACAAGATACATGGAATTACTTCCTGAAAAAGTGCTAAAACATTAGCATCAATGTTCATGGTTTTGTTACTTAAAGTAATTTCACCCTTGTTCAGACATTTTTTTAAAGATCTTATCATTAGTCCTAAATTCAACAAGACCAGTGAGGCCACAGATGCTCTTTTCAAACAATTGACAGGGTAATGTCAAGAATGATTGGAAGTACAACCATTTTGAGCAAGGGTAAGATCGCAAGAGACACACTTTTAGGTCTTACATCTTTAAGAAATGACAACAGTTGTAATATATATGTGACATTTGGAACTAAGCAATTAAGCTCTGACCTTGACAAAAAGTTCAATCTTTGCTGCTTCTGCCATCTCTGGTTCTCCTCCTCCTCTTCCTTCGGTGTCTCAGTTGCCCAGGATCTCAGGAGAATGAGGTCAGTTTATATCAGTCCACTTCACCTTACACGATTTCTGTCTCAAACTGAAATCAAACTGTATCGATGGCACTGAAAACAGCACCTTCCCTTCTTCCTCTCTCAACCGCAGTTTCTATCATTTCCTTTTAGAACCCAAACTCCTACCACACCCCACCGGTCTTGAGTGTTCAGAATACCAGCCCACTGGCCGAACCTGTCCAACCTGTATCTTCCTTAATTCTCCGCTGCTTTAGTCATTGTGAGTTTCTCTCTTAACTGCTCAGTGCTGTCCTACTCCCATCATTCTTCACTCCCAGTACAGTCTATAATCTTTTTACCCAAAAAATAAATAAATAAATAAATAAATCTGTTATCATTTACGATAACACGTTGTCCCGTTGGTCCAAACACACATACCCCAAGTTTTACAGACAAGGCTTAAGCTAGTCCCAGAATTGCATGTATGAGCTGTTTTAACTGAGAGCAATTTGCACTGACTTGTTTCACTCATTGTATTGTCTCAAGATGCACACCAGTAATGTTTTTTTCTAAGGCACGTTTATAAAAGCCACTTAAATGTCCTAATTGAACTAAGGCCTAATCCTGGCTTAATCTAAGCCCTGTCTGTCTGTGAATCCAGGCCATGATTTTGTTTTTCGTTGACAGACCAAAGGAGGAGATGTTTGACAGGACGTTCACACTGCTCTTTTGCATACAATAAAAGTTAACGGCAACCAAATTTCAAAAATGACAAAACTGCACCATAAAGGTAAAATTATACAAATTATTCATTCATCTTTCTGAGTTTTCTTAAAGCTGTACAATAGTTCTGTGTGATAAGACTGAAATGTAAGATGTGGAAAAGAGCAGCACTAACATTCTGATAAATTTTGTGTAAAAAAAAGTGAGCAAATTATAACAGATTTTCATTTTTGGACTGGACTACTATAAAAATGTATAAGTGTCATAAATACAAATAAAGGTACTTTATTGGTATCGATAGTTCCATAAAGAACCTTTAACATCCATGGAACCTTTCCACTGCACAAAAGGTTCTTTATAGAGGAAAAGGGTTCTTTAGATTATTAAAAAAGTTCTGGCATTGCTGTGAAACCTCTCTCTTGGAACCTTTACTGTATGGTAACCATTTTGCGCAATGAAAACTGTAACGGTACTTTAATTTCCTGTAGCATCGATCAGTGTTGAAGTGTTTTGACCCTTGATCTGAGGAATGTGTGTGAGAATGAGGATACTCAGGACTGGGGAGTTATTTAAATATGAGGTGTGACATCTAAACTCTGACAGTGTACAGTATGACAAATCATTCATTTGAATACCTACTGTTTCGACTTGTGTTGTATCTTGTAAAACCACACCAACATTTTTTTAAATATATAAACATGGCGACACTTTAAAAGTGCACATAAATCCTATATCATCCGTTGGGTTGTAATGTATTTATTTGACATTTTCTGCACTTAAGAATCTGTGAAATTCTACTGAAGATAAATATGATAAAGAGCTGAGGGTCCTTCACTCTTATTGGTAGCTGAAAGAATCATCGAATGAACACTTAAGGGGCAGGGGGTGTGTAGACTTTTGTGAATGATGGGCGTCCCAAGCTTAATACAGAGAATGAGAATGAATGTACTGAAACACCACACTGCCTTTGTTCAAAATAGTCTGAGTCATTTAACTATTAGTTATGAATTCAACTGAACCAGTTTTAATCTGGAAAAATAGGGTATCACCCCTTGCAATTACCAGGGTAATTATAGATGTCCAAACATTATAATCATATTGTCACAATAAAACTATGGCAACTTCGTATCAACCACTAATGTCATAAAAATAAATTAAATACATATTAAAATAATAAAAAAAATAGTATGAATGCTTCTTAGTGTTTTTAGAAGATCTTAATATGATTAATATATAGTAGTATATAGTAATATTTATTGGAAAAAGCTATTCATGGTATAATATTCACTTTACATGATGCCATGTGGGGATATTTTGTCCCCATAATGTATACCTGAACCACTCACACACACACCAACACACAAAATCATCTAAACATCATGGTGGTTAATGTATTATCATTTAGTATCAGTTAGTTAATGAGAAGCGCGTTTAGATTTATGTTTAGTGATAGGTTACTTACCTTCATTTCTGTCACTGTATTATGAAAGGACATTTAAACAGCACACAATACCTTTTAATATATGTGAATGAATATGGCCTACACCTTAATCCAATGATGAGAGTTCAAGGGTCATTTTGTGCACGCTTTCTTTGAAAAAGCACCACTGCCATCTAGTGTTAAGTTTGGGTTATGTAACTCTGAGGACCGAAAGTACACAACATTCGGAGACAGACAATAGTGCAGACAACAGCAAAAACAAAATGAAAACGCATGTCGTTCTAAACCTGTATGATCTTCTTTCTTTTGTCATTTTTAAGAATTTTCAGCCGATTTTGAATTTACCCAACACCAGTGCGTAGTGTCAAAATTTAACACCAAATGTGTGTTTTTCTTTCAACACTACCGAGTTGTTGCCATATTAACACTACATAGGATGTAAAGTTTAACATAAAATGCAACTCTTGTAGAATTGATCTGTATTGATTTGTTATACTATTGGGAATCAATTTATACATTTCAGGAGTGTTAAATTTGACTCAAAATGAGTTTGTATTTATGAGATTTGCTTTTTGACAAAAGGAATCTTTTCAGAAATAAAAGCAAAGCATTTAACCTATTGATAACATTGAATGCACATCAAAACAATCCAGAAAGTTAAAATGTAACCTTAGTCTGGGATCATAGTAGAATTCTGTTCATTGTAAAGTTAAAAATAAAGGCAAAATGCAAACAGTTGTTTTAACAAACTAGTTTTTATTAACGAACAAGTCCCTTTACATCATACATCATAGTTTAACTTTTAAAATAAATGAAGGCAAAATATAGCCATTTCTGTCATCAGAATTATGTGAAAGCTGCTCATCAAATGGTCTATCTAATACTTCAAGTCCTGTACATGTCAGTGAATGTAAGTCCTGTGTCAGTGAAGTTGAGTCAATACCTTCGACTTTGCAACAGTACAGCAACAACATTCAACAGATGAAAAACAGTTGCAGGATATGAGTGGATCAGTTGTGTCCAGTTCCTAACAGTAAAGTTCAGTGCATAGTTGTTTCACAGAGCAGGAAAGGCTGTGCAGATCCAACTTTCTCAAAATCCTGGAGTGCTGGTTCCCTAGACAACACAAAACCAGACCATTTACAATTAATACTATTTGTGTTTTATAAATACAGCAAGTTTATGGTGGAAAAAGTTCAATCATCTTAGACTTTCGTGACTAAAACAATAAACTATTTTGGTTAGATTAAGACTTGAATTTACTGATTTCCAAGTAAATTAAAGACTTAATTCATCCAAAAATGTAAATTCTGTCATTAATTATTCACCCTTATGTTGTTCCAAACCAGTAAGAGTTTTGCTCATCTTCGAAACACTTAAGATATTTTTGATAAAATCGAAGAGATTTCTGTCCCTTCATCGACAGCCTATTCAACTCTCACTTCCAAAGCCACAGAGAGGTATAAAGGAAATCATAAGTAATCAATGTGACTCAAGTGATTTAACCTCAATTTTTTTTATGAAGCAACAAGAGTGCTTTGTTTGCACGAAAAAACAACAACAAAAAAACTCAACTTTATTTACAAATTATTAATCTTCGATGCACGCTCACTTAACAACGCATGTTGGAAATTTATATTTTATAAATTAAGTCGTAAATGTTTTGTTGCTGCAAACACAGCACTTGCGTAGTTTAATAAAATGTATGTTAAACCACTGGAGTCGCATGGAGTACTTTAATGATGTACCTTTACACCTTTCTGGGGCTTGAACGTGGTATTTGCGTGGACTGTCAATGGAGGGACAGGAAGCTCTCAGATTTCATTAAAAATATCCTCATTTGTGTTGTGAAGATGAAAGAAAGTCTTACATGTTTGGAACGAGAGGAGGGTAAGTAATGACATAATTTCCATTTGTAGGTGAACTAACCCTTTAGGAATAAATGTAGACACGCACCTTAAGAAATCTCACTAAATAGTCAGCTGACGGAAGAATCTTCGTTCCCTTCTTGTGGCTTTGTGATGTTGGAGGCAGGTGATGGGCAGAGATTTCCCAATCAGTTGAGTCTAAAATTAAAAAGCAAGAAAACATCTACCTGTCAAATCATGAAAACAATTGGTTTGAAAACTAATTTTATTTAAGTAAAATGAAAAAAGGGGGGAAAAAATACTTTTGTAAAGTAATTTGACTGGACAAATTCAAAAGGAGTGTTATGAAACACAAAAAATCTATTATCTCATATGTTATCTGTAAAATCTGACCCTCACCAGGTTCTAGTCTGTAACTTACAGCCTTTAAAGACCAAGCCTGGTTAGCCTTAGCCATTTGGTGCAGCATGGAAATGGTCCTAGCAAACACAAATAGCAAAATCAATACATTTAAACATTAAAGAATCCAAACATCAACCAAAATTGAATCTGATAAATACATTTTCATAAACATTTAACGTTAATCTTAAAGAATTAACTTACACATTCTAAGAAAAAAAAAAATTCAGTTAATGTTAGGTTTCAGTTAAGATAGGTGTGCTGGCAAACGAAAGTAAAGGATAGTTTGAGGATAAATACATTATGATATTTGCACATCACAAATATTGTCATAAAACAAAATAACATTATAAAATACGTATTGTAAATGAGTTAAAACACTTACTCTGTGTTTTCACCGTTAAAAGCAAACTCCGTGTCTGCACTGCGTCACGAGTCAGAGAAGATGCAGGGCATAACGTTAGTCTGTGAGAAAGGTTTAGGCACGCACATCACATAAATATCGTTATAAAATAATATAATGCCATGAAATACATGTTGTAAATTAGGTTAAAAAACCCTTACTTTCGGTGTTGTTCCTGTTAACGTTACAAGCAAATCTCCTCGTCGTCAGCTCCGAGTCAAAGATGTCTCCTTTGAGAAAGGTTTCGGCTCGTTTAAGCACGCAGAGCATTTAAATTTCTCTATCAAAATGTTATAAAATACATACTGTAAATTAGATAAAACACTTACTTTTGTCGTTTCTCTGTTTAAAAGCAACCTCATCCTGGTCTGCTCCGCATCGCGCGTCAACGAAAATGCCTTTCTGAGAACGGTTTAGCCGTTCACAGCACATAAATATTGTAATAAAACAATATAATGTAATAAAATGCATATATAAATGCGATAAAACACTTAATATCTTCGTTTTCCCTCCTCGTATGCCTTGCATCGCGAGTCAAAGAAAATGGCGTCTGTGGAAATAAGTTTCAGGTCGTTTCGTCGCGCCCAGCGCGTAAATGTCCCGGATGTAACTAATAACACTCGCTCGGTGTAAATTTAGTAACTCTACGTATTTTCACCAGCCAGAGTTTGCTGTTTACACTAGCAGTGTTAATCCCTTGAAATTCAACACCAGAAAATTAACTCTTTACTCTAAGAGTCCTTAACACCAGGATTTCAACACTGGAGATTTTGCTGTGTGTCCACATAAGAAACAATTTCCCAGAGTTTTGCAATGAGGATGAGTAGGCTAAAGGGCGACACATATTTTGTGTGGACTACAATATTGCAAGAAAGCATTGTCAACAACGTTCACCAAAAGGAACATGTTGGTCAATCAACATCAGCAGTTTCCCTTAAGAAAAAGAAGTATACTTAAAGTTCATTTTATGAAGTATACTTAAGTAATGTTCAAGTATATTTTTAAGTATACATTATGTAGTAAGTATACTAATGTCAATATGTACTAGTAGTAAACTTTTAAGTGTACTATTTTAATACCGCTTGGGACTAAATTGGCCCACTTTTAGTATATAAAAGTATATGTTTAAGTGTACTATAAGAGTAACAGTAGTAAACTTTAAGTGCACAACTAGTTCATAATTACGTTTCTCATTTGTACTGCAAGTGAACTTATGGGTATACTAGTAGTTCACTATTTTAATACTTGTAGCAACTTTGAAGTATACTCTCAGTAAACTACTAGTTTAGTAGTTTTATACTACAAGTTTTCTTTAAGTGAACTTAACATTATACTTATAGTTTAGTATTTATATATAATTTTTGCACTTGCAATAGGCCTATACTACTATGTTCAAATGTTATTTTTTATACTTGAAAAATACCTTTAACTGTACTTTCATTTTAAAAACATTTTATTAGCTTCATGCATCCTTTTTATCAACACTTGAATGTTGGTAAGTTTCATAAATAAAGGCAACATTTTAAACAAAAAAGATGAGAAAATCTAATTTTTGTCAAAGACTACGCCTTGATCAGATTCAGAAATGTGATCAAACACAGATGGAGCAGATCGAGTCTAACACCCCCAAAGCTTCACAGTCGTTTCCTCACTGCAGAACACAAAATCCAGGGGGAGGAGTTGGATCCAGATCCAACTCCTCCCACCTTACATATACCTAAACCTACCCATCTCCACCCCCTGATCCCTAAACCCACCCCTAAACCTACCAATCTCCACCCCCTGATCCCTAAACCCACCCCTAAACCTACCAATCTCCACCCCCTGATCCCTAAACCCACCCCTAAACCTACCAATCTCCACCCCCTGATCTGGATCCAACTCCGCCCCCTGGATCTCGTGTACTGTAGTGAGGTGCTACTGGAATGGTGGGGAAAGAGTAAAGTAGAATTAAAGTAAATTCCTGTGTGCACTACCAGTGGACTAGCCTACCCAAAAATTCAGATACGCAGAATTAGAAACATATCTGTTTTATATAAATTTTTAATCAATATTTTCAAACAATGTAAGTTTCATAAGACTGTATATGAAAAAACTATGTAAAAAAAAGTATATTTAGTAGGCTACTCAATCAAAAGAGTTAACACAAGTAGGCCTACAAGCCAAGTATACTTTGAATAATTAAACTTTTAAGTGTATCTCGATCAAAAGATTGAGTACAAGTATAGGCCAAATATACTTGGACTTATCTCTCAGTATAAGTCAAGTACATTTAAGTGTAATTAAGTATATTTCTGAGAAGTACATAAAGTATATTTTTGAGAAGTTTATAAAATGTAGACTGAAAGTATATGCTTTCTTCTTTTTAGTTGAAAAGAAGTATAGTAATAGAACACTTGAATAAACTTATTTTTCGTAAGGGAATTATTATCGCTGTGTACAAGATCAGGTTCAGTTCCATGCTTATTTTATTTACTCTATAAGCTATTCCACCCGAAAGCTTGTTACTATATCATGTTAGTTTATGAGACAGTGTGTAATATTATGTGTTTTTTTTAAGTATTTAATAAGCTACTCAATCAAAATAGTAAACACAAGTACAAGCCAAGAATACTTAGTATACTTAATTATACCTTTAAGTATATCTCGATCTACAAGTAGAGGCCAAATATACTTAGACTTTTCTGTCAGTATAAGTCAAGTATACTTAAGTGGAATTTGAAGTATTTTTCTGAGAAGTACATAAAAAGTAGACTGAAAGTATACTTTCTTATTTTTTAGTTGAAAAGAAGTATACTAATAGCACACTTGAATAAACTTCTTTTTCGTAAGGGTTGTTAGTCATCCTGGGCTCAAGCTATTATTTTCAGCAGGTCTATGATACAATACTTGGTTAATTGATTATAGATTCTGAAAACACACTATTTAATCCGAATGACATGAAAGTTGAGAGTGTTTTATCTTTGCCTTTACATTGACTCTCTCTCTTTTCATGTTCTAGAAAGACTCTTTTAGCCAACATTATACGAGTTTACAAAGAGTAGAAAAATGTTGAATTTATTATATATATATATATATATATATATATATATATATATAGCATCATAAATTACCAGTGATATCACTTGCATTCTTTTTTACTCATATTTCTTTGTTAGACATTGATAATGTCTATGTGTCACTTTTCACTTCTCTTTTTACAAAAAAGGCAACAAACAGATGATGAACATGTGAGAAAGAAGTTTCAAAAGTGCTCACTTCCTTTTCCTGTAGTGTGTTTCAGTGCCCTCCGTACAATTCAGAAGCCACAACCACACAACTGACACTGATACATGCACTGATACATGTGGAGCTACCAAAAGCTAATGTTTTTTTCTTATTCGTCTTGCTCTTGTAGCACACTTTATGGTTAAAGCAAACTCATCACATTTAAAAAGGAAAAAAGGAAGAAGAAGAACTTAGCAGTCAATTATTAGAAGGCAACACGTCACATTCTACAGACTTGACCTGTAAATAATCAGATATGGCATGTTAAAGCTAGATGCTTTAATGATCAAGGAGCCATGCAAAATGGGAGGGAAGATGTGTGAAAGGGTGGAAGAACATATAACAGGAGTGATCGCAACAGGAAGCTCTTGTTTCCTATAAGTCATTTCGCAAATGTCTCCATCATTAAATGACAGCACAGGCCTCCACATCACTTTGTTTCTCGAAGGACAAGACAACTGCGGTCTTCCCCACAAGCCACATTCCTCAAAGACACAGGTAAGAATTCTGCAAATCCTTTGATCTTTAACGCGCTTATGTTTTTCTTTAGATCACCTGCATTTTTACGCATATGCGTTTGTCTTTTACATTCTATTTATACTTTCTCTTACATTACTGAAAAGCATCAGCAATGTAAAATCTTTTGTTCTCCTTTGCTGGAATGTGATGATCAAGAGAAAACAAAGTATTTTGGGGCTGGTTATGTGACCAAAAAACAGTGGCCCATATGAGGCAACCTGCTTGATAAAAATGAAACAGCTTTAATGTTAATGTTAATAACATGACACGAGTCTTTATCTTGATGTGAATGATTTAAAACATATTTCAGAATAGACTTTTGTTAAGGCGAGTTTTGAGATTTTGGGCTAGTTTACTCCTTCAATATGTGTTCTTTCAAGCTGCTATAAAGACCTATACTACTATGTTCAAATGTTATTTTTTATACTTGAAAAATACCTTTAACTGCATTTTAAAAACATTTTATTAGCTTCATGCATCCTTTTTTATCAACACTTGAATGTTGGTAAGTTTCATAAATAAAGGCAACATTTTAAACAAAAAAGATGAGATAATCTCATTTTTGTCAAAGACTACGCCTTGATCAGATTCAGAAACGTGATCAAAAACAGATGGAGTAGATCGAGTCCAACTATGGCAAGCCGTTTTAACTTTTATTCATTTCCAGGATATGAATTCTTGATATCAACAATTAAATTTTCAGTTTAGTTAAAATGATAGTTATTGATATCAGGTATTAGATTTCTACTAGTATTTAAATAATACTAAAACAAAATATGTAAAACCTTTTTTGGTAATTAAAATTAACAATTAATTTTTAACAGCACTTGCATTACAATTTCTTCAATAAAAGATAGAGAAAGCACAATAAAGAGAAAGATCCAGGGATTCTGCTTGAGTGAAGAGACACTCCCTCTACTGGTCACTCCGCTTGTCATCTTCAGAAAGGAAAAATATGTCATAGATCCTGGCTGACAAAACCTCAAGTTGAAGACCAAGTTCTTGCATAACGTACAACAAAAATATAACAAAACAACAAACTAACGCCCAGTTCTGCTACTTCCACAGCATACGAATGGGCTCCAGCATAAGATGGAGGTGGAGATGGATAAAGAAGCATCTTCAACCCCCCAAGACTCTCATTATTTTATTCCTGGCCATCAGCTTAATCTGCAGTTTGGTGTTAATGGTTCATGAACAACATCTCAATGGCAGCAATGAGTCGATCACAAACAATATCACCATCCTGTTCTGGCACTGGCCGTTCGGCACCCGGTACAGCCTTACGGGGAACGTGTGTCTGAGGGACTACGGCATCTCTGGATGTGTGCTAGTGGACAATCGCACTCTCAACGAGAGCGCCGATCTGATAGTCTTTCATAACTTTGAGCTGAAGCAGCATAGAGAACACCTTCCAGTGCATCTCCATCGGCCCGCCAAACAGAGGTGGGTATGGCTTTCGTTAGAAGCATCACGAAACAATGGCGACTTGTCGCAATACAACAACCTATTCAACCTCACCATGTCATATCACCCTCATGCTGACATCACTGTGCCCTACGGGAAGCTGTTACAGAAGAAGAAACCAGGTCTAGACTTTGTTATCCCAAAAAACAAAAGTTATGAAGCCTGCTGGGTGGTTAGTAACTACCAGAAATGGCACAAGAGGAGCGTGGTTTTCCAGGAGCTGAACAAGATCCTCGACGTGCAACTGTATGGCCTTTTCGCCAAAAAAACACTACCAAAGGAGGCCCTGCTCCCAACGATTTCCCGCTGTTATTTCTACCTAGCCTTTGAAAACACAGAGTCTCCGCACTATATCACAGAGAAGCTGTGGAGAAACGCCTTCCAAGCCGGGGCCGTGCCTGTGGTGCTGGGGCCGCCACGCAAAGACTATGAAGCCGTGGCGCCTTCGGAATCCTTCATCCATGTGGATGATTTTAAATCTGTTAAGGCATTGGCTGAGTACATGAGAGGCCTAACTAAAGATCCAAAGAAGTATAGTGCATATTTTACCTGGCGACAAACCTACACAGTCAAAATATATACAGACTGGAGAGAGAGATTGTGCAATATCTGCCCCATCTTCGGACAATTTCCAGCTCAAAAGGTTTATGAGGATCTGAGAGCTTGGACAAAATGGTAACGTAACAGGACACAGAGCATGTTTTTGCATTTAAAAAAGCAAAAGGCAGGGCAGAACAATATATTTTTTTTAAAAAACGTAGCTGTGTTGTTTTAAGGTTTGCATTTTCAGACCACTTGTTCGCAACGGTCAAAGACGTCCGTCTTATGTTTAACGTTACACAGCAAAAATGCAAGACGCGGGAATGCATGGTCTACAGATGTATTTTTTAAAAGTTAAGCTTCTTTTAACTTGAGGCCTGCACTGTAAAACAAATCCCGTTGTTTTTACGGAAAAAAACTGGCAGCTGTGGTTACCAGAACAATACTGTAAAAAACACATCAAACCGTAAACATACTTACGGAGTTACATGTAAATTTAACATTTTAAACATGTATATTTAACATTGGATTTCAGTAATATGATATAACAGTATACGACCTATCGAAGTATTAATATCTGTTTTGTACCATAGTATTACACTTACAAACCAACAATCTCAGCAGTAATGAGAGTTACATGATTACTCAAAGCTCATCACAAGTAGTACTTCCACAAGAAAATTAATATTAATATACAGAAGGTGCACAGTGTCATTCACACAAACATTAAACACCATAATGGTAACACACATGAAATTTTAAAAATACAATAAACATTAATTTAACAACATTAAATGTAACATAAACCCCTAATGTACATAACTGATTATAAAAAAACTAAGAAAACTATGATGAAATATAGTTATTTCTAGGGATGTCCCGATCAGGTTTTTTTGCCCTCGAGTCCGAGTCCGAGTCATTTGATTTTAAGTATCTGCCGATACCGAGTCCCGATCCGATACTTCTATAATGCAAAAAAAAAAAAAAAAGAATAAAGAAGAGCGAAAAAAACAGATCCAGGATGTTCCTTATTTTTTATTTAATTCACCTTATTTTAACATTCAACAACTCTGTTAACAAACAGAGCACTTCTGTGAGGTAGCTTGAACAATCAAGTAATAAATAAATTCTTCACTTTTGGACTTTAGTGCAACAGTAAATATTAAAAAAAGTCTAATATATAAACAAATAGCACCTCAACTTAAAATATCCGGTAGGCATGTAAACAAATAAAAAATAAAAGTGCCACAGTGTTTGCAAAGCCAGTAATGTGCTTTTAGGAACTGCACTCCTAACTCTTACGCCGGTTTCACACTGCACTGTTAGCAGAGCGTGCAGCGCGTATTTTTTTCGCCGCCCATGTTAACAGATTAAACCAGGCTTTAGAGCATTCACACCGCGCGCAGAGGCGGCGCGGCAGTGCGTAGCAGAGCAGGAGTGCCGTGATCGTTTCGGCGCCGAGTCTATTTTTGCTGCGCCGCTTTTGCTGAATTAAAGTGACAATACATTGATCATGGCCAAAATACACCGCAGTTTTATCCAAAAAGTGCATTGATGATATCTATTGTGTTTTAAACAGTCAATCAAATGACCAACAGCAATTTAAAAAGAAAACAAATGTCCAAAAACAAACTTGTTGCCATAACAATAAAAACAAAGATGAACCAAAAGTTATATAAATGAAATTATTAATAAAATAAGCTTCTTGACAAGTCTTTTCTCTTAAATGTATTTGAAAACGAAAAAAAGCAATGCCAACTTATCCATTATAGACTCTGTCTGTACACAACCCACGGTTCAGCCGCGCGTGACAAACGCTGCCAGTATGAAAGCAAAACGCGCGTGTCCTGCTCCCATACCTGCGCTGCTCCTGCGCTGCTTACACTCTAATAACGCGTGCAGTGTGAAACCGCCGTAACTCTGTGTCACCGCATAATAGAGGTGTTAAAAAATAATGAGAATATAAATACATATATATCCGAGTCCTGATCGGGAGGTAACGTCCGATTCCGATCGAGTCTGAAAACACGCGATCGGGCCCGATTTCCGATCACGTGATCGGATCGGGACATCCCTAGTTATTTCAACAAAAATACGTCAAATGTGAAGTGTCACGCAGGGAATTGTGGGAATGTCAATTTACGATTTTTCACTGTAAATTATACAATGACTTGTTCGTTTTTACTTCAAAAAACTGTTTACGGTATTTACAATTTAACGGTATTTTACAGTAAAATGACATTAAATGTACCATTAGATCTATCACAGTTATTTACCGAATATAGTATGGAAACTTTCTGTTAACCAATTAACAGTTTTTCACTGTAGCATTTTTACAGTCTTTTACTGTTAAAATCACGATCATTTTTTACAGTGTGCGTTTTAAGAACACTGTGCTGTTCGCAACACACTGCAAGACCTAAGCGCAAAGGTCAAAGACGTCAATATATCAAATGTTTAACATAGAAAGACAATTGAAAAGTAGCGAACCGGAAAGCAAAAAACGCACAAAGAAAGAAAAACAAAAATAAAGTCTAGACTCTAGAGACACGTTTTTAAAAGTTGTACTTCTTTTAAGTTAACTTTTATCTGCGTTTTTAGAGCACCGTGTTGATGGCGACACACTGCAAAAGATGCAAGACGTGAACTCTCCAAATTGTCTTTGCTGCAGCCTGTAGCGCGATGATATACTGCATTAACCCTCACCCGTCCCTTAGGTCATTTTGACTCGAAATAAATCTTTGAAAAAAAACAAAAACATTCAGTGTTTATCATCATCAGAGTTGTCCAAGACCTTGGGACTTTTGACGCACTTGAACCACGTATGCACAAACAAATTATTGGATTCGAGGAGTTTATGTGGTTAAAAAAAAAAAAACCCACCTAAGAATTATTGGAATGCAAGGAATGCTTCAGTATAGCCTACATATAAAATGCTCAAAATTAAAACTAAACTTTACCCAAAAAATAGTTTTATAATGTCTATGTGTATTTGAATGCATAAGAGATAAACTCAAGAACTGAAACGAGAAACGCGTTTTGGGTAAACGATTCTATTCTACGAGTCAATTTACACAGGCCTACTACAGTAGATTTTTTAGTGCAGCCGTTTTTTGGAAGCTGCATTTTTAAACGCTGTGTCATGCACGAGACGCTATAAGATGCGAGCGCAATGGCGTATCACATCTATCTAATGCATATTTAGCCTATACAAAAAAAAAGAACAGTGGGAATGCAAAACCATGTTCTCTACATTACAGGTTACATGAGGCAATCGTTTATTTGAAGTCACAGTGGTAGAAAGCAGCATCATTTATGTATAAATAAAGCAGTGTTGGCGTGCACCTGCATAAAACACAAGTTCTGTTGTGATCTATACGCTGCTGAGGCCAAGGTGACAAACTGAAACCACAATGTGAAAACCTGCTTCCTCTCCTGTCAACATGCTTATATCCTCTGTACACCGATTCTTGAAGGATGGAAAGTCGGTCAGATCTGTTTTGGGGGAGGGGAATGCTAAATGCATCCGTTTACAGACTTAACTTAAAATTTACAGTAATAAACCGTATTTTATTATCTGATATAATGTGAATTTACCGTCCTATTGAAGTATTAATATCTGTTTTGTACCATTGTAATTCACTGATAACCACCAATCACAGCAGTGATGAGAGTCACATGATCAATCAAAGCTCATCACAAGCAGCTCTTCCACAAGAAAGTTAATACTGTTAGAAGCTGCAGAGTGTCATTCACACAAACATTAAACACCATCACGGTAACACACATGAAATTTTAAAAATGCAATAAACATTAATTTAACAACATTAAATGTAACATAAAACCCTAATGTACATAACTGATTAGAAAAAAACAAAGAAAACTATGAAGAAACATAGTTATTTCAACAAAAATACATCAAATGTGAAGTGTCACGCAGGGAATTGTGGGAATGTCAATTTATGGTTTTTCACTGTAAATTATACAATGAGTTGTTCATTTTCACTTTCAAAAACTGTAAATTTAACGGTATTTTACAGTAAAATTACATCAAATGTACCATTAGATCTATCACAGTTATTTACCGTATAGTACGGAAACTTTCTGTTAACCAATTAACAGTTTTTCACTGTACCATTTTTACAGTCTTTTACCGTTAAAATTACGATCATTTTTTACAGAAGCTGTGTGTCCATTTAAGCTCTATACAGTGTTTGAGAAAAGAAAATCAATGGTTACATTCTAGATTGCAAATAGTCTAAAAAAAACTTTTAGGTATGAGCCCTCTTGTAATGAAAATAAACTTGTTTTACAGACCATAATGTTTTTTGTTTGCAGTGAATTATTGGTTTAAATTGGTATATTTTTAAAGACATTGGTAAAGAGCAAAACCTGCTCTTTGGAAGACAATAAAATACAAAAAAGCAAATATTCTCAAAAGAAACTAGAAATGACTGTCAATTGAAATGGTTTAATTGTTGCCCAGAAGATATTGTGTTGATTTAGAGCAGAATTTCAATAAATTATCAGATATGGCACAGATTCATTTCCATTGCACAAGGTTGAGCATGCATGATACAAACACCAAAAGATAAGGCACATGACCTCCACACAGAGGCTTTTTAAACTGGTAGCAAATTTCTTCTATAATTACCCTGATAAAGAGATATTACACAGAATTATTTTCAACTGGAGATGGGAGAGTGCAAATATTTAGAGAAAAAGAACAGTGACTGATGTTCTTTGTGGACCATCTGAAAAAGGTCTCCTCCAAATTGTAATTAAAAAAATAATAAAAAAATCCATCTCTTTAAAAATTCAACAATTAGTCAAAAATACAAGTTCTTGAAGTATTGAATTTGCTGCCCGTTCACACAGAAAGGTTGATGAGAAAAATGATAAGTATGGAGACATATGGAAATATACTTTTTGAAAAAAATAACCAAATATTGAACAATAAAAGACAAACATAAGTACATAAAAATTGATACATGAGTAAAAAGTCATAAAAACAACTATAAAAATCATCTGAACCCATGATTTCATGTGCAAACACATTCAACAAAGCACCCATTATACAAAGATCCATCAGGTTGCTAGTGTGCATGGTAAAGTCTAAACCAGACACTATATAATTAAGAGTGTCCAAAGGCATGTACGAAAAGAACCAAATAAACGGACGCAATGGTTACATAAAAATAAATCTTATGACTGATTAGATCCATAGCTTGGCTTGTAGCATTTCTATAAACTTTTCGCGGGCATCTGTAGCCAGTTAGCTGGTGAGGTGATGACCCATCAGTCCGGGATGCAGGGCGTTTTTAAAGACCTCCTGTCGGTGGAGGGATGGCATGTATAGGGCAGGAGCTCCTCCGGGATGGGCTGGTCCAGGATAGCCTTGCCCTGGGAGGGATGTGCCACCCATGTGGTGCGGAGGTGGTGGACTCTGCTCATAATACTGCACTTCGGAACATTCGTCATCAAAGGGCAATGCTAGACGCTTTCCCTTTTGTCTACGATTGCAGAACCACACACGTACTACCTAAAGAAAAAAAAAAAAAAAGAAAAAAAAGAAAAGTCAAATGGGTTTTTAAAAGCACCGACTAATTACGAAGGGTCCACAGACTTTGAGGCATGCTCACATCTCTCTCCAGGCCTAGATCGTCAGATATGTGTGTGATCTCTAGAGTGTTGGGTTTGGGACACTTCACAAAATACGACTCAAGAGCAGAACGGACCGTGCCTTCCAAACTGGTCCTCCGCTTTCTTTTTCTTGTGTCAACGAACACCCGTTCAATTTTGTACATCTGGAAGATATTGAAAAATGGACCATGAGACAGAGTAAACATGTCCAACATGAGCAAGTTAGAAATGTACATATTTAAAACGATCACTGCATTGAAAAGTCAAATTTGTGTACATTAAGGACCTGTGAACCTAGTAATATTGTTGCACCTAGGTTGATATTCTACAGTGTACTGGACCAATTATCAACATATACTCTGTATTGTGAAATTGGGGGGAGGTCAGGGGTTGATTGCACAAAGGCAGATCTTAGCAAGCTTTCAGTCAATTGCAAGAAAGGGGTGGGATTAATGCAGAAGAAACAACTGGATAAGTCCTGCATACATCACCAGAGAAGTATGTCAAAAATCAGTGTATGCTTTCATTGTAAACTACGTATTCTATTCCACAAAAAGCATGCGTGTTGTAAACGGGTGACTGAAGTAAACTATCCTCAAGTTCAGTGACAGGTAGTCGGTTTTGAGTGCCCCAGTGAAATGTAGTGTAGGCTACTGTAGTGTACTTACATCCTGAGGGTTTTCGGAATTCTCGGCCTCATTCAACCACCTTTGTAGCAGCGGCTTCAGTTTACACATGTTCTTGAAACTAAGTTGGAGAGCCTCAAAGCGGCAGATGGTCGTCTGACTGAACATTTTGCCTAGACAAAAAGTACAACTTAAATAAATCCACCATTTCACACATATAGGCTACATTTATGTATAATGGTTATAGACCTCAAACTCACCATACAAGTTTCCAAGCGCGAGTCCCACGTCTGCCTGCGTGAAGCCAAGAGTGATGCGTTTGTGTTTGAGCTCTTTAGCAAACTGCTCCAAGTCTTCTGTGGTCAGATTCTCCTATTTAAAAAAAATTAAGTTATACTCAAACAACAATGCTAGATCTAAATCAAACAACATTTTTTCAAAAAAGCTCACCTCCTCCTCAGAATCACTACAGCCTCCACTGGAGGACCCGCTGCTCCTGGCTGCGCCCTGCGCCTGACCCGAGATGTTTGGAGCGGAGCCTCCGTTGAAAAATCCGGGGCTTCCGAAGCCATTTCCGGGTGGAGATGGAGACAGGGAGGGAGATGATGCAGAGGGAGTCGGGGGAGCTTGAGAAATATTAGCGGGGGCCGTGATATGAGCCAGTCCAGGCCAAAACGAAGGGTTCCAGGGTGCGTAATAATTCACCCCCGTGGGCACGGATGATGTACCGGGAGTGAGATGATATTGTGACGGCGGCTTGTTTTCTTCACTGGCGTATTCATCAACATCTTTCTCAGTTTTTACCTCAGACGGCATCTTGATTTGTTCCCTGGTTTCAGCGATAGGCGGGCTTATGTTTGCTGGTTGGGTGGCTGCCGTCACCCCCGCCACCTGCCCGGTGAACTCGGGGGCAGCAAACGGGTACCAGTGTTTGGGTTGCGCAAAATCACTACCTTGCAAATCGTTCGTTTTAAAATCGCCAGAAAATGGGAAGAAGGTTTGGTGTGTCGCAGAGCTGATCCCGTTGAAATGGGCTTTGTTGAAAAGCAGGCTTGGATCCTGAAGCATGCCGTGCGCGAATTGCAAGGACGCACCGCCAAGTCCATCCAGGCCCGGGGCTTGATGATACATGGCCCTGTTGACCTCGTAAGGTCTGCAGTCTGCTCCTGTCGGGCTTTGCGGTCTCTCCGTCATCTTTCCACAAAAAAGTTCTTTAGATTTCAAACAAGAAAGCGTTGAGACTGCTAGTTTGATAATCAATAATCGGCGATCAGTAGCTCCATGCCAGGATGTTCTTTTAAAAATGAGCGAACCAAAACAGATCTTTAAGCCTCAGATTGTGTGTCCCAACATCAGCCTGTGCAGAGATGCGCGCAGTTCTTGTGTGATTGCCATCAATTAGGCCTTTAGAATGAACTAGAAACTCACCAACTCTTCCCAATCTCAACTCTGATCCTGTCCCACACAGGTTTTCCTAATCAATCGGAGTTGGAGGCTGGGGTCTAAACCATCTCCTCTCCTATTGGTCACCCGAGACAATAAGCCACAGCTGACTTTGTGAATGAACTTGGTTTTCTCATTGGGTGAGGACACGTTTGGGAATGTTAGATGTATATGCATTTTCCTAAGGTGCACAAACTTCAAATAAAATCTTAATTAAAACTTTTAACTTCACTCAAACCTTTAAAAAAAAAAACATAAAATGAAATGTATAATAATCTGTAACTTTGTTTAGAAGTAACATCCAGTAACATTAGCTATTATACGTGTTGAGTATTTACAATGCAAAATAGGACTATATATTCATGTGTTATATTCATGCCATTAAGTAAACTTTGTTTCAGTAATATGCACTTAATGAGTTGTTCTTGATATTGAAATTCTTAACTTCCGTGGGAAATCCACTTTATTGTGCACACGTTTTATGTGGTATATTATAGCCAATTTTTCTAACTTCGTTTACCATATTTCATAGATATTTAATTTATTATAGGCTATTGTAAACAAAATTGGTCATAAAACGGTATAATCGATAAAAATGCATTCACATGCATTATTCCTGTTCTATTTGGTCAAGACATGTAAATAAAAGGTGAATTGTTTTGTTTGTCTGTTGCTGATAAGCAATTGGATTACAAGCGTCACATCTCCCACCTTCACGCTGAGAGAATAACAAGTTGACAAAATCGCAAAATTAGAACAGCAGTCAATGAGCCCATAGTGCAAAAATACACAAAAAAATGTTTTATGCGAAATCAAAAAGTTATGATGATCTCATGTTCAGAATAGCAAAAGTGTGCTCCCATATCACTTATCTTTTTCATCATTAGCCTACTCCCTTCATATACATTTCAAATACATTTAAAATCTGTTTTACTTGCTTTTTAAAAAAAAAAAAAAAAAAAAATGTTTCCTATTATAGGCTAAAAGCCAAGGGGGAGTTAGAAAAAGCTTATATAGCCTATTCGATCTATTCAGTCAAAGTCGAATTTATCTGGTTTTATTTTATTTATTCATTTATTATAGCCAATAGGAGAAATTTAGTCTGGGTGGGCGACAAACATAAAAAATAGATACATTGATTAAAATGTCACGGTAAAACAGTTTAAAGATATCGTAATATATAGTCTAAAACGAAAGTTATTGTTTTGTTAATATTAGCCTATATGTCTATAAATTATATAGGCTAGCTTTTTTTGCAATATTAATATTTTTGTATATAGGCTAGGCCTAACAACAGCGCACGCTTCGTCCACGCACTTTAAGGCATAATAGCGAGCTTGCTTTTTGTTTCATTAAAGTTGTTTACAGTTTGTGAAAGCGCATCGATACAGCTGTGCACCCCCGACCGAGCCGATCGGTGCAGATTGCGGCAGGAAGACGCGCCGCAGGAAAGTGGATGGGGGAGGCATTGTGCCACAAGAGCCCGAGGCCCCCCGCCGCTTCCAGAGCCACAGTTGCGATGGCCGGCCATTAGCTGCCTTTCAGCACTGAACAATAAGTCTCAACCCTTTGATTCCTCCCCTACCCCCTCCTCTGCTCCGAAACAAACACAGTTTCAAAGTCGTCATAGTTTCACCATGCACTAGTCCAAAGTCTCTTTCCAGTATAGCCTAAACATGCACGTGTGGAGTCTGATTGCAAAGTAGACCTAGCCTATATATTAAGGCATGAAATTATCATGCACACATATAACTCTGCAATCTGCTTTGATTCCCTAATCCCTCTGATGCTTCATCACCACCCACCCAGGGCAACACACACACACCAACACCATCAGTAGGCTACAAGCACGGCCAACACAAATCTTCAACAATCAACCCCCTGCCTCCAAACACACTCTTGCAGACCAGGAGCTATAGGTCACAAACTGAGCTGTCCATCTCTCTTGGCCACAAAGCCGAGGAAAGGACACACAGGAGGACTCCGGGGCCAGTCAAAGCTTTTAAAAGACATCAAACCACTGCTGCGGGCATTGTGCTGGCCCATGGACTTGGTGGGGATTGTTATGTAAAGTGCAGACAGAGGAGGAGAAAGTGGGAAGAGATGACACAGGCCGGTGGGGTGTGCAGCGAGGGACGGCAGGACCAGGATTAGGCCACAAAACACTCCCAGGTGGCTCTGTTTGGCAGGCCGTGTCTATTTTTCGTGTAGGCCTACTGTGAAATTTATACTCTGCAAATCATTTCTTGAGATTAGATTGAGATAACTTCAGAGTAAACATTAACTCAGAGCACATTTCATTGCACCGAGCAGTTTCCGGTTGCTATTAATATTGAGCAAAATCATCACCACACCCTTGTTAACATTTGATGCACGGAACATTTCAAAATGAGGCTACATCGGCATCAGTTTTTTTAGAATCACACATAGAGGTGTGGAAACGAAATGAGATAATGATGCCAATCAAAGGGCGTTTATACTGTGGTAAAGTGTAGGTTGAGACGAAATGGTTTGGAGATTGCAATCTGCAGCAGAAAATCAAACAAACATACAAAGATGCTAATAAAATTTCTGTTTTAAACATCCAAGTTGCTTTCTGATCCCACTTTGTTATAACATGGCATCTAAAGTATTATCTATTATGAAATAAGGTTATTATAGTGAAAAAAAAATTTTTTTTGTTACTTGCAATAAAATAAACATTAACTGATGTTTTTAAAACTTATTTTATTTCAGCTACTTGCCAAAACCAGCATTTTGAAATAAAAATAAAAACTATATATATATAAAATAAAAAAAACAATATTTAATAAAATGACAAAGACAATAAAATTTAAACTTGAAACTCAAAAAATGAAACTAAAAATAAAATTAATTCAAATTATAAAATATAATAGTATCTTAATGATACTAAAATAACTGATGATTAATATCTATCAACATAAAATGGAAGTTGATTTTCAGTTGAATAATGGCCTTGTATTCTTTTGAATAATGACAACAGCAGCAATATCTAGAGAAATGGAGAGATATACTATTTTATACAATATAACAAATATAAAATCCCATGTACATGCCAAGTTATACTCTAGAAGCCATTTATGTTATATTGAAGGTCTTTTTTTAATAGTTCCCTATTAATCTGACTTTATGTCTGAAGCTTAAAAAAAATGGCTACAAATATGGTCCGGTAATCAGTGAACATGTTTTTTTAAACTTAAATATTTTCTAACAGATAAAAAAATGGACCCTGAAGTTTTAGTATCTGATAAACAGGTATGTGACCTCTCTCCACTTCTGCCCCATTGACTTATACAACCTGTCCGATGGCCTTTTGATTGCTTTCGACACCCTGCTGACGACTACTGCCTCTCTCCCCACATATCTTGATCAGGTGGCCTATGGCTGCCTTCCTCACCATTCACAGTTACAATGGCCTTTAATGGCTCTCCCCCATAGACACCTCAATGAGGCTGGATCTGTGATGGGCTCCTCTGAACCACACCTTATGGGACAGATAAGTGGCCCATCGCAGAGAAGAGCCTGTATTGGGGGGGGGGAGGTTGTGTCTGCTCTCGCCACGTTCTGTTTGGAGTGGACAAACATTTAAGCTACAGTTACTTTCATAGAACAAGCGTCTTTCAGCTCCAACCTAAAACAAATATGAATAGAAATGAAACACTGACAGAGGTTTCATAACAATCAAAGATTTGAGGTCAAACATACGCTTTTTTCCCACATATTCACATAGTTGATGCAACACTATCCATACAATCCTTCTTGATTTATAGAACAATGCATTTAATGCACAAATATGATGTTATTTAGTGTAATGTGACATAATACATTAAAGTTTGATGAGAAGCTTTATCTAAATATACAATACAAAATAAAAAGTCATCTATTAATTCTTTAATAACTATGTGGTCTAAATACCCGCTTGAAATATATTTACTTTCTGTGCCATATTCCATCTTAATCGTTTTGAATACCGTTCAATACAATATCATTCAAAGGTTTGGGGTCAACCTTGGTGTGCAACAGACTTCTTTCATAAACATAAAAAAAAAATCTTACCGACCTGAAACTTTTGAACAGTAGTGTGTATGCATTATATTGTAAAAGATGAAGTAAAAAATGATAATTCAATTCTAATCCAAACAAGACAGTATTAATAGTATCATAACAGCAATTCTTGAATTATAACATTCATCACAGCTGTGATGAAATGAAAGATTGTGATTGTCATGTCATTATTACCCATAAGCTTCAAGGAAATACAATATAATACATTTATTTAAGTTTATTTATTTATTTACACTAAAGTGACTTGAGCACAGGAACCTCAACAACTCTGTTTCAGTCTGACTAATATTTAATTCCCAGACACAATCATTATGGATTTGATTTTTACTGAGGGATACAAAGAAAACAAACAAACCAAAGATATAAGAGAGGCTTCATACTTCATTGAAGAAACATATAGTGGAAAAATGACTAAAGTGACAAAAAATGTAACTATTCTTAATTTAAAAAAAAGATAAAGAATATATTATGTTGTTTTAAATCAGCACAGATAAAGACAACCAAAAGTTGACAACAAGAAAACAATATTCATAAATGGAGAGACAAATAACAATGCTTGAGAGACCACTGTGTACTTCATATACACAATGATAAGAGGTGCTTCTGGAGGCAGCTTTGCCCAAAAAGATGAACACTGCTTAAAAAAATGACATCTAGCCGAAAGAGATGCTTATAAGCTTCCTAACATGAACCTTTTAAAAGGTAGGAGACATAAAAAGATAGCAAGAGAAAACAAACTCCAGACTTAAAGGATAAAGATTGTGGTGGCGTAAAGAAACCGCATTAAAACGGCCGCTTTGAGTTTCCACAGAGTTTGCGGTGCAAGAGTTCTTTCAGATTCAATATGTGCATTTGAGTACAAGAAAAACTTCTTAACCACTGCTGTCTTTCACTTTATTCACCTCATCATTCATCTACATATCATGCCTTGTTCAGCATCTTTAGAGTTTTGAGTAATTTGTGGTCTGAGCGGGTTGGGTGTCAGCTCAGATGTTACAGGAAATCATAGTCATAGTTTTTTCTTGTCATCATTTGTGTGTGGTGAAACTTCACCCAATAGCGGAGTAGGTGTGTTAGGTGTGTTAGGCCTATTGTAAAAGTATGCAGGGTTGTGTGTGCGTGTCCAGGTCACTTATGATTTATCTGAGAGTGTAAGGTGGAGTCGTCAAACAGTGGGTTTTTCACCTCCATCTCTCCAGTCTGCAGATAAAAAAAAACACAGTGATCACACTCGTTTCTGGCCAGAACTGCATTATTAGATGTGCATCTTTTGCAGAAGTATTTATTTTTTTTGTCTTTTTTTGTCGACTAAACCAGGAAAGCACCTCTGTACCACATAGATGTCGCTCCTAAAGTGTGTGTATATTTATATGTGGTATATATATATATATATGAAGAGTTCAGATGCAAAAGCCTCTAAATGCCATCTGAAATTTTCTTCTAGAATGATCATTTTTATCAATCTCGTATATTTAAATTCAATAATTTCACTTAAATGGCAATTGTCATTTAAGTGAAATTACTGAACTTAAATATACGAGCTTGATAAAAATTATCATTCTAGAAGAAAATTTCAGATGTCACTTAGAGGCTTTTGCATCTGAACTCTTCATATATAAATAGGAAGTTAGTAAGATAAGTGAGAGATGGAGATGATGATAAAAGTGTACACACCGGTGCCAGTCCAGGGCACTCATACACAGTGAAATCTCCCTCTTCATTCTCCTCATCTGACGTGGCCCCAGACTCTGACACTTTAGGTTCTGCTTTATGTCTGTGTTCAAAAAAGATTATAATTTATAATATTTATAACAGCTGCTTCAACTTCATTATCATGATTTCATATCTTTCGCACAATAGCCATGAAAGATATATATATGAAAGTGGAACCAAATAAGTAGAAAGGAAATGAGTAAGGAACTTTCTTGTTTTTAAAAACGTGTGTTTTTAGTCAGCAGTCTCTTAAAGCGACTTAAAATGATATAAATGCACAAATAATGTTAAAGGAAATCATCAGGTCAGAGAGCTGAGAAGAGACAAGGCATGCTAAAGCGCCTGAACTAATCAACAGATCATGTTTTGTGCTTACTTCTCCATAGAGAGCATCTGTTGTTTCTGATGCTGGTAGTGATACATCTGAGCACTGTGAGCCAGCGTTTTATCCCCAGACTAAAACATGGAAAGAGAACGCTCGTAAACACTTAAACATTACAAGAAGTAGTTCTGAAGTGTATATTGTATTTTCAGATGCATGAACTGGTATTAATGTGAATTCTCTTACAGAAGTATGGTTATGGTCAGAGCCCGCTGCATGAAACGCAGGGTAATCGACCTTCTGAGCCAGTTGAGATTCTCTCTGAAACCTGTAAAAAAAATAAAACATAAGGCTTGCAATAGAAAACACTAACATTTACACTGACATTTACATTGTCTTAAAGAAGTACACAAATACCTTCCTAAAATAATTTGTTTGCTAATGGTGCACTGTACTGAAAATAGAATATATATATATATATATTTTATATATATATATATATATATATATATATATATATATATATATATATATATATATACACATATATATATATATATATATATATATATACACACAAATTTACAAAATTAAGATCTGGTAATGTTTTCATTGTCCTTTCCTTGGTTAAATACTGGAGAATTGTCTTGAGAAAGGCTATCTTCATTAGTTTGAACTGGAGGGTTGTTTGAAACACACTACAGTGACATGATCATGGTTTTGGCTGACAAAACCAACTGTATAACTGATAATAAATAATAACGATAATGAAAAGATTCAATTTACCTGATCCAGCAGACGGCAGCAACAACGAGTGCGACGGCCCCAACAACAATGCATAAAGAAATCATCACTGCTCCCATACAAACACAATTACAAAAGAGAGAAACAGAGACAGACAAGAAAGTTTGAGGAGGACTGTCATAAACAGGAGATTTTGCTTCATTAAAATGGGATACTCAATGCTACTTCAATGAGAGCACAGTGTGTAATTTGATAAATACAAAACATCATGGGATGGGTCTACTGTTCAAATGTCATCTTTGTCAGGGATGTAGGCCAGCCAAACCACAGTAAATCCGGTAAAATGACATTCAAATTTGTGCATTTTGCACTCAATTTCTGTGGAAACCGGGTCAAAGCATGATAAAATAATAATAAATAAAAAAAACTTACATCAACACATTAATCATAATTAGAACTAAATCAAAAAAACTAAATCAAAACACATACGGACAAGCATGCTGTCTCTGGAAGGGTGGGGGTAAACCATCGGCCCGTGGCGGTTGGACGAGTTTGTGTTTGGCTGGGGAGATTTAGAGGTCCGGTGTTGTGGTGTCGACGGGCTGCCGGTTGTTGGTTCTACGGTTGTGGGTTTATGCAGACTCTTCTGCTTTGATTCTGAACTGGATTGTGGAGGAGACTGTGAGTGAGAGTCTAAAGAGGGGATGAAGAGAGAGAAAAGAAGAGAAAGAAACATTAAAATCATTATTTTGATCTAATGTCGCTAATTACTACAGTGTCTTTCCATTGTTAACTAAGCGGCAAAGGCATCGGCAATCCAAAACTGCCGTTATTTGTTGTCACACCACACTAAAACTGAAACTGCATAGCGAAGAGTTGCATAGCGAGGTGGAAATTCAGAAGAGTTTGCAATGAATCATGACCACTATAACCACTATACTACCTCAATAACCATAACCACACAGATTTTAAGAGCAGATAGTTCAAACCTGGCTGCTTGACTTCTGGGATTTGCTGCTTGCCAATGACAGACAGATGGTCGATTTCTTCATCAATAGTAGGATAAAAGGGCATTTTATCTGCAAAAACAAGGACAGAATTTCATTTGATAAAAATACTTTACCATACAAACATGGTTCTGCCATGCAATGTGCACAAAAATCACAGCACCATGTCTTACAAACAACATACCACACATGTGAACTGGGAGTATATTCTGAAAATTCATAATCATTCATAAATGATCTATGAGAGGTCTGATGACTGGGCTGTGTGTGTCCTGAGTGAGAGTGTGCCAGGGAGTTGTTTGTTTGACACGCTCTAAACGGAAAACAAAAGCAGCACATGGTTTAATGGTACGTTTGGCCAGACAGTAAGCTGCATTCCAAGACTATGGAAGATCGTCCCCCCCGGCAACCAGCCTGAGTGTGTGTGTGCGTGCGTGTGTGTGTGTGTGTGTGGCCAGTGTGAGGGGGTGTGTGATCGCTCTACCTCTTACACACAGAAACTGATTTGAAAGAACTTATTCACACTCACAGAAAAGAAGCAAAACTCTAGTGTCATTTATCTTAAATAAATCCATTTAAAATAAAATACACTGTTAAAATAAGTCTTTCTTATCGCTCCAATACACAACACAATGTTATTTACTTTCAATGTTAACCAAAAAAATTAAAAATAAATAAATATATATATATATATATATATATATATATATATATATATATATATATATTACATATATTCATTTTTATATTAGATTAAATATATGATTTCATATATGTGACCCTGGACCACAAAACCAGTCACATGGGTCAATTTGTTTAAATTGAGATTTATTCATCATCTGAAAGCTGAATAAATAAGCTTCCCATTGATGTATGGTTTTTTTAGGATATGACAATATTTGGTCGAGATACAACTATTTGAAAATCTGGAATCTGAGGGTGCAAAAAAATCGAAACATTAGAAAATCTCCTTTAAAGTTCTACATATATGTTCGCGATTGTGCTGCATTCACTCACAAAAATAAATGTTTTATATATTTACAGTAGGAAATGTACAAAATATCTTCATGGAACATGATCTTTACTTAATATCCTAATGATTTTTGGCATAAAAGAAAAATCGATCATTTTGACCCATACAATGTATTGTTGGCTATTGCCACAAATATACCCGTGCGACTTGTAACTGGTTTTGTGATCCAGGGTCACAAATATTGTCCAGCCCTAGTTGGCTAATTGTATAATGGCAAACAACAACAACAACAACAACAAAAGGAATATTAAAAAAAAATATTCATGGTTAGTAAATGTTAAATCAACAAGAAAATAATATTGAAAATGTGGTTAAAATCCAGCCCTAATTGGGTAATTTTATGCAATAATATATATATATATATATACACACATACATTATAATATATATATATATATAGAAACATTGTAAATATCAGTAACATCAACCAGCCCAAGTTGATACATTTTACATATGTTCCAGCCTGATCTGACACGTTGACAGCGATGATCTAGATGTGGTTAACTGCTATGCTGTTGAAAGGTGAGGTGTTGCATATGGTACAGAGTTTGTGTCTGCAATGAGCTGCTGAAAAATTAAGTAATATTTCCATATAGCAAACTTTATCGTAATCATCTCTTCACTTTGCACACAGAAATAAATCAAGTCTTTATTCAGCACTGTACCAGAAAGTGCTGACAGACTGGAAATACTGGAAAAGGGAATGTTTATTGTCATGAAAGTGTGTGTTTAGTCTACAGAAGACTGGCCATCTGTCTCGTGGAACAAGACTGATGTGATACAGCAACACATATCGCTGTCTCAACACCCCCACAGTCCAAGCTGTGTGTCTGTCCTCCACAGCAGGTGTCAAAGAAGGCGGGACAAACCATCTGTACAAGTGGACCTGAAAATCTGTGCTTTACACATGAAGAAACACTACAGCCTGAATAAAGTCTCATGACCAACAAGAAGAATGAACAAAGTTTTGATTCAGCAGGTGCTACATGTACAAGATCAGACCAGGGTTATTATAGTTAACTAAAACCATAATAAAAATTGTTGCTTGAAATAAAATAAACAAACTTAAAATAAAATATATAAAAACATATTTCTCACTAATTTCTCATTTTCAAAGTTTAACTTGATGTACTAAGATAACTAAAACTAAAATAAAAAATGAATTGACATAAAAAAAAAAACATACAAATGACAAAAACACAACAAAATTACTGCAACTCTAACTAAAATCAAAATGGAAATAATTAAAATAAAAACTAATTCCAAATATTCTTGAAAACTACAATAGTATCTCAATGATACTAAAAATAACACACTGGATAAGACAAGTAGTTCCACAATTTTACATACAATCTTATCTTTAAACAATATAAACAGAAATTATTCAAACTATTATGAAATCAAATGATTGTTTTGTTTTTTTAAATAATACATATTTGTGAAAAGTGTAAAAAGAAAGATTAATATTATATTACTCAATTTGCGCAGTAAAAGTATGCACTTGACTGGGGGTGGGGAAGTCCGTACTTGAGTGTGCATTAAGACAGTACAGCAGAACTGAGACATACTATTATGTCATTACAAAACTGTGCCTTGACACCACATATCCCTTACTGTTTGCATTTGCATGTAAAATAAGCAAATTAACCACAAAAAAAAAAGAGAATGCATTGAAGCATAGCCTACTTATTAAAAAAACACTTAAAAAGCAGCACCTTTGGCTGACTGTTTTCGGTATATGATTTGGGACACACTCATTTCTCTGACCTGTGCAAGTATATCATGCAGCTTTCTATAACTAGCCAGACACAACAGCTCTGACTGACTGGCATCTAAAACCAATAGGCAGCATATAGGCTATTTTTTAAATGAGTTTTTGACACGATTATGCTGCCATCTAGTGGTGACTTGGTCAACGGATATCAATTTTCAGGTGTTTTTGACCGACTACGAGTTCTTACATCTGAATCAATGCAAAGCAATGACACATCAAAAAAAATTATTATATGTGATTCACTGACATCAACCAACTTTGGACAACACTAAAATACAACACTAAAATACTACTTCCAGCCAGGCTATTTCAGTCAATGTGCTAATTAACACAGTCATGTAAGTGTTTAAATCAGGCAAGTGTTTACTGACTGCTGTCCCCGCTAACTTCACTTCGTCGCACGAGTGCCCACTACTGGCGGAACCCTTGAAATGTGTTTAAGTGTAACGCACTAAGCCCTTGATCACTAGGAATCCTCAATGGAGCTGATTTATTATTTACAGTCTTTCCTTATGAATTTGTATGAATCTGTTTGTTGAATCTGTATGTATGCTTAGGCTGTTGGAGAAAATATAAAATATTACACAAACGGAAATGATAACACTAAACTATCATGGTGTAATAACAGTCAGCTTAAGGTAGCTACAAGTATTATGCGGTTAAATGTCAAAATAACTCCAATATCATACACTAGAGTTGTGTGGGGGTAGATCGGCCGTGACGTCACAATCACGGTGCATTGTGGTCTATGGATCTGCCTGAAGTGCACATGTTGAGAAGACTCACTCCATCAGTCAAAATCAAGGGATCGAAGGTCTGTCTAAATAAACTTCCCTCATCCACTTAAAGTTGAACGCACTTCAAAATGTTGCCGGGGATTCCCCCCAAGGGAAAAGCTTAAGGAAGTTTGAGTGTATGTATTAAAGTGGAGTTAAACGCAGCCATGGCCTCTGGTCTCTCTCTCTCTCTGGATTAATTTCCTATCCGTGACGTAAAAATGAGACTGCTGACCTACATAGACGGATGATGGTTAGTGGCAGAGACTTCGGTTCAGCTGATGTGGCCCAAATTCAAGGGCTGGAAAAAAACATTTTAAAAACATTATGGTGGAATAAAAATCCAAATTAAATGTGATTGTGCTTTAAAACTGAAGACCCAGTGTTGTTCGCTCATGGCAATATTAAAGCAAATATGACGCATGACTGTTTGATCAGTAAACTCTTTAACAGCAGGTTCCACCTTGGTCTAACATACACTATCACTTCAGTTGTGCTCTTTGAATCTTTAAGACTTTCCTGTAAAGCATTTCATAAGGACAGAGGTAAAGGTATAAGAGACAAAAGTGCTCTAAAAATCAAGATAACCTATCCTATTCCAGAATAAAATTCAGCAAACATTCATTAATATATCTCTGTTTATCAATAATGATGTAAAATGCACAGCAAAACACTAAACATTCATATCATGCTCTTATTTTTGAAGATATTCTTAGTAACAGAAACACACAGGCTCTGGCTACACAAATGAAATGCTCAAAATGAAAGTTGTCAGCTGTCGTCTTCAGCCCTTTATCAGGCTCTTCATCATTCAGTGAGCCAGGCCTATGTTTGCAGAGCTGAATAACAGGAAAAGTATTGCAGAGTATGAGAAAGAGAGAAGATAAGGTAGAAAGAAGGTCTATTAGCATGAGAATTGTGGGCGAAGACAAACCCTATGAAGGCAGTGCAGCTGCGTTACCACAATAGCCACTTTATTGCACACATACACTTATTGCACAGTACATACACTTCGATAATATGAAACAAAATGGATTAAAAATTATATATATATATATATATATATATATATATATATATATATGATTACATTTTTGTAAAATAAATATATAATAATTTATAAATATAAATAATAATATATAATAATTATATTTTATAAATATAGAATATTGAATATTTATTATTCATAGTGTATATATATATATAAAAAGTAATAATTATAATATAAATAATTATAAATAATAATAATAATTATTATTATTATAAAAATAAAATATTATTAAAAATATATCTTTTTTATTTCACAATTTTATATATACTAGTGCAAAATGCCCGTGCAAAATCAGTTTTTGAGTGTGTTTTTAGTAATTGTTGGTTTGGTGTGTTTGAGTGCTCATTGTTACAATTACACAGCAAAAGTTCAGTGACATTTTTATTTGTGCATGGTATAAAGCACACAGTGAACTCCGAGAAAATGCTACGCTTGAGGAAACAGTTTGTGAATAGGCTACTACAAATGATGCCCGTGAAAGAGACTGTGAACACATTGAATAGGACATGTTTAGTTGGTGAATAGCATAGGCTACTATTACACAGTAGCGATAACGTTAAGTGCACCAGAATGAAATATAATATTCAGAAGCAAACAGCATAGCTGACTTACAGATTCAGTTTACATCCACAAATGAATAAGCGCGTCGATTCAGGGAGCAGTGCAAAGTGCCCGTGCAAAATCAGTTTTTGTGTGTGTTTTTAGTAATTGTTGGTTTGGTGTATTTGAGTGCTCATTGTTAGAATTACACAGCAAAAGTTCAGTGACATTTTTATTTGTACATGGTAGAAAGCAAATACTGATACTGACATAATGACATACAATAAATGTGGAAAATGTAACTACACGATTGAGGGAGCAGGCTACACTGTGAACTCCGAGAAAATGCTACTTAATCTCCGCTGCTTTCTTCGACCCTCTCTGTCTCTGGTCCTGGGCTGTGTATGGAAGTAAAATAATGCCAAATGTTTTTGAAACAAAAAAGCCTGTTGAATTGCACTACTTGAAAAAAATATGCATTGCATTAACCATGCTTGCATTTTAATGCATTGTATTTTTAGGGCTTTCATTTTTATGGGCTGAAATTCAGCATGGTTGATTATTTAAGCTGTGAATATTTCAATTCAAAACATTTCAAACACATTTTCATTATTAAAAATTCAATAATCCATATTCCCCTTTCATATTTCACTTCCAAAATAGTCAAACTGTTTAAAAAAACAACCTACAATATTAAACAGGCAATTTTTGGTCCATTTTATTTCGCTTTGCAAATTCGCTTCCACAAATTCAGTGGTTCAAATTCGACAGAAAATTCTACGTTGACATCCAGGAACTGCAGGAAAAGCAGTAGATTACCGAGCATAC